>NW_026612018.1:300000-427774 GCF_023638135.1 Falco biarmicus | reverse complement strand
CCAGACAGGAGTTCTCTTAGTAGTTTTTACACTACCTTGGTAGGCAGCTGAAAGGCACCACAAAAGTTGTTCTACCTGCTTTCTGGGCTGAGATGGGGAACCGCTGAATTTTGGACTCGGCGGTGACAAAATGTTCCAAACACACCCCCTGCACAACTCCACCGGGGAAGGTGCCAGACAGGAGTTCTCCTGGTAGTTTTTACATTGCTCCGGTAGGCATCTGAAAGACACCACAAAAGTTGTTCTACCTGCTTTGTGGGCTGAGATGGGGAACCGCTGAATTTTGGAGTCGGCTGGTGACAAAATGTTCCAAACACACCCCATGCACAACTCCACCGGGGAAGGTGCCAGGAACGAATTCTGTTGGTAGTTTTTACACTACCTTGGTAGGCAGCTGAAAGGCACCACAAAAGTTGTTCTACCTGCTTTCTGGGCTGAGATGGGGAATAGCTGAATTTTGGTCTCGGCTGGTGACAAAATGTTCCAAACACACCCCATGCACAACTCCACCGAGAAGGTGCCAGACAGGAGTTCTCCTGGTAGTTTTTACATTGCTCCGGTAGGCATCTGAAAGATACCACAAAAGATGTTCTACCTGCTTTCTGGGCTGAGATGGGGAACCGCTGAATTTTGGAGTCGGCCGGTGACAAAATGTTCCAAACACACCCCATGCACAACTCCACCGGGGAAGGTGCCAGAAAGGAGATCTCTTGATAGTTTTTACACTACCTTGGTAGGCAGCTGAAAGGCACCACAAAAGTTGTTCTACCTGCTTTCTGGGCTGAGATGGGGAATCGCTGAATTTTGGACTCGGCCGGTGACAAAATGTTCCAAACACACCCCCTGCACAACTCCACCGGGGAAGGTGCCAGACAGGAGTTCTCCTGGTAGTTTTTACACTACCTTGGTAGGCATCTGAAAGACACCACAAAAGTTGTTCTACCTGCTTTGTGGGCTGAGATGGGGAACCGCTGAATTTTGGACTCGGCTGGTGACAAAATGTTCCAAACACACGCCATGCACAACTCCACCGGGGAAGGTGCCAGACAGGAGTTCTCCTGGTAGTTTTTACATTGCTCCGGTAGGCATCTGAAAGGCACAAGAAAATTTGTTGTACCTGCTTTGTGGGCTGAGATGGGGAACCGCTGAATTTTGGAGTCGGCTGGTGACAAAATGTTCCAAAAACACCCCATGCACAATTCCACCGGGGAAGGTGCCAGACAAGAATTCTCTGATAGTTTTTACACTACCTTGGTAGGCATCTAAAAGACACCACAAAAGTTGTTCTACCTGCTTTCTGGGCTGAGATGGGGAAGAGCTGTATTTTGGACTCGGCTGGTGACAAAATGTTCCAAACACACCCCATGCACAACTCCACCGGGGAAGGTGCCAGACAGGAGTTCTCCTGGTAGTTTTTACACTACCTTGGTAGGCATCTAAAAGACACCACAAAAGTTGTTCTACCTGCTTTCTGGGCTGAGATGGGGAACCGCTGAATTTTGGACTCGGCTGGTGACAAAATGTTTCAAACACACCCCATGCACAACTCCACCACGGAAGGTGCCAGAGAAGAGTTCTCTTAGTAGTTTTTACACTACCTTGGTAGGCATTTGAAAGACACCACAAAAGTTGTTCTACCTGCTTTCTGGGCTGAGATGGGGAAATGCTGAATTTTGGAGTCGGCTGCTGACAAAATGTTCCAAACACACCCCATGCACAACTCCACCGGGGAAGGTGCCAGACAGGAGTTCTCCTGGTAGTTTTTACATTGCTCCGGTAGGCATCTGAAAGACACCACAAAAATTGTTCTACCTGCTTTCTGGGCTGAGATGGGGAACCGCTGAATTTTGGAGTTGGCCGGTGACAAAATGTTCCAAACACACCCCATGCACAACTCCACCGGGGAAGGTGCCAGACAGGAGTTCTCTTAGTAGTTTTTACACTACCTTGGTAGGCATCTGAAAGACACCACAAAAGTTGTTCTTCCTGCTTTCTGGGCTGAGATGTGGAACCGCTGAATTTTGGAGTCGGCCGGTGACAAAATGTTCCAAACACACCCCATGCACAACTCCACCGGGGAAGGTGCCAGGAACGAATTCTGCTTGATAGTTTTTACACTACCTTGGTAGGCAGCTGAAAGGCACAAGAAAAGTTGTTGTACCTGCTTTCTGGGCTGAGATGGGGAACCGCTGAATTTTGGACTCGGCTGGTGACAAAATGTTTCAAACACACCCCATGCACAACTCCACCACGGAAGGTGCCAGAGAAGAGTACTCTTGATAGTTTTTACACTACCTTGGTAGGCATTTGAAAGACACCACAAAAGTTGTTCTACCTGCTTTCTGGGCTGAGATGGGGAAATGCTGAATTTTGGAGTCGGCTGCTGACAAAATGTTCCAAACACACCCCCTGCACAACTCCACCGGGGAAGGTGCCAGACAGGAGTTCTCCTGGTAGTTTTTACATTGCTCCGGTAGGCATCTGAAAGACACCACAAAAATTGTTCTACCTGCTTTCTGGGCTGAGATGGGGAACCGCTGAATTTTGGAGTTGGCCGGTGACAAAATGTTCCAAACACACCCCATGCACAACTCCACCGGGGAAGGTGCCAGACAGGAGTTCTCTTAGTAGTTTTTACACTACCTTGGTAGGCATCTGAAAGACACCACAAAAGTTGTTCTTCCTGCTTTCTGGGCTGAGATGGGGAACCGCTGAATTTTGGAGTCGGCTGGTGACAAAATGTTCCAAACACACCCCATGCACAACTCCACCGGGGAAGGTGCCAGACAGGAGTTCTCCTGGTAGTTTTTACATTGCTCCGGTAGGCATCTGAAAGACACCACAAAAGTTGTTCTACCTGCTTTCTGGGCTGAGATGGGGAACCGCTGAATTTTGGAGTCGGCCGGTGACAAAATGTTCCAAACACACCCCATGCACAACTCCACCGGGGAAGGTGCCAGGAACGAATTCTGTTGGTAGTTTTTACACTACCTTGGTAGGCAGCTGAAAGGCACCACAAAAGTTGTTCTACCTGCTTTGTGGGCTGAGATGGGGAATCGCTGAATTTTGGACTCGGCTGGTGACAAAATGTTCCAAACACACGCCATGCACAACTCCACCGGGGAAGGTGCCAGACAGGAGTTCTCCTGGTAGTTTTTACACTACCTTGGTAGGCAGCTGAAAGGCACCACAAAAGTTGTTCTTCCTGCTTTCTGGGCTGAGATGGGGAACCGCTGAATTTTGGACTCGGCCGGTGACAAAATGTTCCAAACACACCCCATGCACAACTCCACCGGGGAAGGTGCCAGACAGGAGTCCTCCTGGTAGTTTTTACACTACCTTGGTAGGCATCTGAAAGACACCACAAAAGTTGTTCTACCTGCTTTCTGGGCTGAGATGGGGAATCGCTGAATTTTGGACTCGGCCGGTGACAAAATGTTCCAAACACACCCCATGCACAACTCCACCGGGGAAGGTGCCAGACAGGAGTTCTCTTGGTAGTTTTTACACTACCTTGGTAGGCATCTGAAAGGCACCACAAAAGTTGTTCTAACTGCTTTCTGGGCTGAGATGGGGAAACGCTGAATTTTGGAGTCGGCTGGTGACAAAATGTTCCAAACACACCCCATGCACAACTCCACCGGGGAAGGTGCCAGACAGGAGTTCTCCTGGTAGTTTTTACATTGCTCCGGTAGGCATCTGAAAGACACCACAAAAGTTGTTCTACCTGCTTTCTGGGCTGAGATGGGGAACCGCTGAATTTTGGAGTCGGCTGGTGACAAAATGTTCAAAACACACCCCATGCACAACTCCACCGGGGAAGGTGCCAGACAGGAGTTTTCCTGGTAGATTTTACACTACCTTGGTAGGCATCTGAAAGACACCACAAAAGTTGTTCTACCTGCTTTCTGGGCTGAGATGGGGAAATGCTGAATTTTGGAGTCGGCTGCTGACAAAATGTTCCAAACACACCCCATGCACAACTCCACCGGGGAAGGTGCCAGACAGGAGTTCTCCTGGTAGTTTTTACATTGCTCCGGTAGGCATCTGAAAGACACCACAAAAATTGTTCTACCTGCTTTCTGGGCTGAGTTGGGGAACCGCTGAATTTTGGACTCGGCTGGTGACAAAATGTTCCAAACACACCCCATGCACAACTCCACCGGGGAAGGTGCCAGACAGGAGTTCTCTTAGTAGTTTTTACACTACCTTGGTAGGCATCTGAAAGACACCACAAAAGTTGTTCTTCCTGCTTTCTGGGCTGAGATGGGGAACCGCTGAATTTTGGACTCGGCTGGTGACAAAATGTTCCAAACACACCCCCTGCACAACTCCACCGGGGAAGGTGCCAGACAGGAGTTCTCCTGGTAGTTTTTACATTGCTCCGGTAGGCATCTGAAAGACACCACAAAAGTTGTTCTACCTGCTTTCTGGGCTGAGATGGGGAACCGCTGAATTTTGGAGTCGGCTGGTGACAAAATGTTCCAAACACACCCCATGCACAACTCCACCGGGGAAGGTGCCAGGAACGAATTCTGTTGGTAGTTTTTACACTACCTTGGTAGGCATTTGAAAGACACCACAAAAGTTGTTCTACCTGCTTTCTGGGCTGAGATGGGGAAATGCTGAATTTTGGAGTCGGCTGCTGACAAAATGTTCCAAACACACCCCATGCACAACTCCACCGGGGAAGGTGCCAGACAGGAGTTCTCCTGGTAGTTTTTACATTGCTCCGGTAGGCATCTGAAAGGCACCACAAAAGTTGTTCTACCGGCTTTCTGGGCTGAGATGGGGAACCGCTGAATTTTGGACTCGGCCGGTGACAAAATGTTCCAAACACACCCCCTGCACAACTCCACCGGGGAAGGTGCCAGACAGGAGTTCTCCTGGTAGTTTTTACACTACCTTGGTAGGCATTTGAAAGGCACCACAAAAGTTGTTCTACCTGCTTTGTGGGCTGAGATGGGGAATCGCTGAATTTTGGACTCAGCTGGTGACAAAATGTTTCAAACACACGCCATGCACAACTCCACCGGGGAAGGTGCCAGACAGGAGTTCTCCTGGTAGTTTTTACACTACCTTGGTAGGCATTTGAAAGGCACCACAAAAGTTGTTCTTCCTGCTTTCTGGGCTGAGATGGGGAACCGCTGAATTTTGGACTCGGCCGGTGACAAAATGTTCCAAACACACCCCATGCACAACTCCACCGGGGAAGGTGCCAGACAGGAGTCCTCCTGGTAGTTTTTTCACTACCTTGGTAGGCATCTGAAAGACACCACAAAAGTTGTTCTACCTGCTTTCTGGGCTGAGATGGGGAATCGCTGAATTTTGGACTCGGCCGGTGACAAAATGTTCCAAACACACCCCATGCACAACTCCACCGGGGAAGGTGCCAGACAGGAGTTCTCTTGGTAGTTTTTACACTACCTTGGTAGGCATCTGAAAGGCACCACAAAAGTTGTTCTAACTGCTTTCTGGGCTGAGATGGGGAACCGCTGAATTTTGGAGTCGGCTGGTGACAAAATGTTCCAAACACACCCCATGCACAACTCCACCGGGGAAGGTGCCAGACAGGAGTTCTCCTGGTAGTTTTTACATTGCTCCGGTAGGCATCTGAAAGACACCACAAAAGTTGTTCTACCTGCTTTGTGGGCTGAGATGGGGAACCGCTGAATTTTGGAGTCGGCTGGTGACAAAATGTTCAAAACACACCCCATGCACAACTCCACCGGGGAAGGTGCCAGAGAGGAGTTTTCCTGGTAGATTTTACACTACCTTGGTAGGCATCTGAAAGACACCACAAAAGTTGTTCTACCTGCTTTCTGGGCTGAGATGGGGAAATGCTGAATTTTGGAGTCGGCTGCTGACAAAATGTTCCAAACACACCCCATGCACAACTCCACCGGGGAAGGTGCCAGACAGGAGTTCTCCTGGTAGTTTTTACATTGCTCCGGTAGGCATCTGAAAGACACCACAAAAGTTGTTCTACCTGCTTTCTGGGCTGAGATGGGGAACCGCTGAATTTTGGAGTCGGCTGGTGACAAAATGTTCCAAACACACCCCATGCACAACTCCACCGGGGAAGGTGCCAGAGAAGAGTTCTCTTAGTAGTTTTTACACTACCTTGGTAGGCATTTGAAAGACACCACAAAAGTTGTTCTACCTGCTTTCTGGGCTGAGATGGGGAAATGCTGAATTTTGGAGTCGGCTGCTGACAAAATGTTCCAAACACACCCTATGCACAACTCCACCGGGGAAGGTGCCAGACAGGAGTTCTCCTGGTAGTTTTTACATTGCTCCGGTAGGCATCTGAAAGACACCACAAAAGTTGTTCTTCCTGCTTTCTGGGCTGAGATGGGGAACCGCTGAATTTTGGAGTCGGCCGGTGACAAAATGTTCCAAACACACCCCATGCACAACTCCACCGGGGAAGGTGCCAGACAGGAGTTCTCCTGGTAGTTTTTACATTGCTCCGGTAGGCATCTGAAAGACACCACAAAAATTGTTCTACCTGCTTTCTGGGCTGAGATGGGGAACCGCTGAATTTTGGACTCGGCTGGTGACAAAATGTTCCAAACACACCCCATGCACAACTCCACCGAGAAGGTGCCAGACAGGAGTTCTCCTGGTAGTTTTTACATTGCTCCGGTAGGCATCTGAAAGACACCACAAAAGATGTTCTACCTGCTTTCTGGGCTGAGATGGGGAACCGCTGAATTTTGGAGTCGGCTGGTGACAAAATGTTCCAAACACACCCCATGCACAACTCCACCGGGGAAGGTGCCAGACAGGAGTTCTCCTGGTAGTTTTTACATTGCTCCGGTAGGCATCTGAAAGGCACCACAAAAGTTGTTCTACCGGCTTTCTGGGCTGAGATGGGGAACCGCTGAATTTTGGACTCGGCCGGTGACAAAATGTTCCAAACACACCCCCTGCACAACTCCACCGGGGAAGGTGCCAGACAGGAATTCTCCTGGTAGTTTTTACACTACCTTGGTAGGCATTTGAAAGGCACCACAAAAGTTGTTCTACCTGCTTTGTGGGCTGAGATGGGGAATCGCTGAATTTTGGACTCAGCTGGTGACAAAATGTTTCAAACACACGCCATGCACAACTCCACCGGGGAAGGTGCCAGACAGGAGTTCTCCTGGTAGTTTTTACACTACCTTGGTAGGCATTTGAAAGGCACCACAAAAGTTGTTCTTCCTGCTTTCTGGGCTGAGATGGGGAACCGCTGAATTTTGGACTCGGCCGGTGACAAAATGTTCCAAACACACCCCATGCACAACTCCACCGGGGAAGGTGCCAGACAGGAGTCCTCCTGGTAGTTTTTTCACTACCTTGGTAGGCATCTGAAAGACACCACAAAAGTTGTTCTACCTGCTTTCTGGGCTGAGATGGGGAACCGCTGAATTTTGGACTCGGCTGGTGACAAAATGTTCCAAACACACCCCATGCACAACTCCACCGGGGAAGGTGCCAGACAGGAGTTCTCCTGGTAGTTTTTACATTGCTCCGGTAGGCAGCTGAAAGGCACCACAAAAGTTGTTCTACCTGCTTTCTGGGCTGAGATGGGGAACCGCTGAATTTTGGACTCGGCCGGTGACAAAATGTTCCAAACACACCCCATGCACAACTCCACCGGGGAAGGTGCCAGACAGGAGTTCTCCTGGTAGTTTTTACATTGCTCCGGTAGGCATCTGAAAGACACCACAAAAGTTGTTCTACCTGCTTTCTGGGCTGAGATGGGGAACCGCTGAATTTTGGAGTCGGCTGGTGACAAAATGTTCCAAACACACCCCATGCACAACTCCACCACGGAAGGTGCCAGAGAAGAGTTCTCTTAGTAGTTTTTACACTACCTTGGTAGGCATTTGAAAGACACCACAAAAGTTGTTCTACCTGCTTTCTGGGCTGAGATGGGGAAATGCTGAATTTTGGAGTCGGCTGCTGACAAAATGTTCCAAACACACCCTATGCACAACTCCACCGGGGAAGGTGCCAGACAGGAGTTCTCCTGGTAGTTTTTACATTGCTCCGGTAGGCATCTGAAAGACACCACAAAAGTTGTTCTTCCTGCTTTCTGGGCTGAGATGGGGAACCGCTGAATTTTGGAGTCGGCCGGTGACAAAATGTTCCAAACACACCCCATGCACAACTCCACCGGGGAAGGTGCCAGACAGGAGTTCTCCTGGTAGTTTTTACATTGCTCCGGTAGGCATCTGAAAGACACCACAAAAATTGTTCTACCTGCTTTCTGGGCTGAGATGGGGAACCGCTGAATTTTGGACTCGGCTGGTGACAAAATGTTCCAAACACACCCCATGCACAACTCCACCGAGAAGGTGCCAGACAGGAGTTCTCCTGGTAGTTTTTACATTGCTCCGGTAGGCATCTGAAAGACACCACAAAAGATGTTCTACCTGCTTTCTGGGCTGAGATGGGGAACCGCTGAATTTTGGAGTCGGCTGGTGACAAAATGTTCCAAACACACCCCATGCACAACTCCACCGGGGAAGGTGCCAGACAGGAGTTCTCCTGGTAGTTTTTACATTGCTCCGGTAGGCATCTGAAAGGCACCACAAAAGTTGTTCTACCGGCTTTCTGGGCTGAGATGGGGAACCGCTGAATTTTGGACTCGGCCGGTGACAAAATGTTCCAAACACACCCCCTGCACAACTCCACCGGGGAAGGTGCCAGACAGGAGTTCTCCTGGTAGTTTTTACACTACCTTGGTAGGCATTTGAAAGGCACCACAAAAGTTGTTCTACCTGCTTTGTGGGCTGAGATGGGGAATCGCTGAATTTTGGACTCAGCTGGTGACAAAATGTTTCAAACACACGCCATGCACAACTCCACCGGGGAAGGTGCCAGACAGGAGTTCTCCTGGTAGTTTTTACACTACCTTGGTAGGCATTTGAAAGGCACCACAAAAGTTGTTCTTCCTGCTTTCTGGGCTGAGATGGGGAACCGCTGAATTTTGGACTCGGCCGGTGACAAAATGTTCCAAACACACCCCATGCACAACTCCACCGGGGAAGGTGCCAGACAGGAGTCCTCCTGGTAGTTTTTTCACTACCTTGGTAGGCATCTGAAAGACACCACAAAAGTTGTTCTACCTGCTTTCTGGGCTGAGATGGGGAATCGCTGAATTTTGGACTCGGCCGGTGACAAAATGTTCCAAACACACCCCATGCACAACTCCACCGGGGAAGGTGCCAGACAGGAGTTCTCTTGGTAGTTTTTACACTACCTTGGTAGGCATCTGAAAGGCACCACAAAAGTTGTTCTAACTGCTTTCTGGGCTGAGATGGGGAACCGCTGAATTTTGGAGTCGGCTGGTGACAAAATGTTCCAAACACACCCCATGCACAACTCCACCGGGGAAGGTGCCAGACAGGAGTTCTCCTGGTAGTTTTTACATTGCTCCGGTAGGCATCTGAAAGACACCACAAAAGTTGTTCTACCTGCTTTGTGGGCTGAGATGGGGAACCGCTGAATTTTGGAGTCGGCTGGTGACAAAATGTTCAAAACACACCCCATGCACAACTCCACCGGGGAAGGTGCCAGAGAGGAGTTTTCCTGGTAGATTTTACACTACCTTGGTAGGCATCTGAAAGACACCACAAAAGTTGTTCTACCTGCTTTCTGGGCTGAGATGGGGAAATGCTGAATTTTGGAGTCGGCTGCTGACAAAATGTTCCAAACACACCCCATGCACAACTCCACCGGGGAAGGTGCCAGACAGGAGTTCTCCTGGTAGTTTTTACATTGCTCCGGTAGGCATCTGAAAGACACCACAAAAATTGTTCTACCTGCTTTGTGGGCTGAGTTGGGGAACCGCTGAATTTTGGACTCGGCTGGTGACAAAATGTTCCAAACACACCCCATGCACAACTCCACCGGGGAAGGTGCCAGACAGGAGTTCTCTTAGTAGTTTTTACACTACCTTGGTAGGCATCTGAAAGACACCACAAAAGTTGTTCTTCCTGCTTTCTGGGCTGAGATGGGGAACCGCTGAATTTTGGAGTCGGCTGGTGACAAAATGTTCCAAAAACACCCCATGCACAATTCCACCGGGGAAGGTGCCAGACAGGAGTTCTCCTGGTAGTTTTTACATTGCTCCGGTAGGCATCTGAAAGACACCACAAAAGTTGTTCTACCTGCTTTCTGGGCTGAGATGGGGAACCGCTGAATTTTGGAGTCGGCTGGTGACAAAATGTTCCAAACACACCCCATGCACAACTCCACCGGGGAAGGTGCCAGGAACGAATTCTGTTGGTAGTTTTTACACTACCTTGGTAGGCACCTGAAAGGCACCACAAAAGTTGTTCTACCTGCTTTCTGGGCTGAGATGGGGAATAGCTGAATTTTGGACTCGGCTGGTGACAAAATGTTCCAAACACACCCCATGCACAACTCCACCGAGAAGGTGCCAGACAGGAGTTCTCCTGGTAGTTTTTACATTGCTCCGGTAGGCATCTGAAAGATACCACAAAAGATGTTCTACCTGCTTTCTGGGCTGAGATGGGGAACCGCTGAATTTTGGAGTCGGCCGGTGACAAAATGTTCCAAACACACCCCATGCACAACTCCACCGGGGAAGGTGCCAGAAAGGAGATCTCGTGATAGTTTTTACACTACCTTGGTAGGCAGCTGAAAGGCACCACAAAAGTTGTTCTACCTGCTTTCTGGGCTGAGATGGGGAATCGCTGAATTTTGGACTCGGCCGGTGACAAAATGTTCCAAACACACCCCCTGCACAACTCCACCGGGGAAGGTGCCAGACAGGAGTTCTCCTGGTAGTTTTTACACTACCTTGGTAGGCATCTGAAAGACACCACAAAAGTTGTTCTACCTGCTTTGTGGGCTGAGATGGGGAACCGCTGAATTTTGGACTCGGCTGGTGACAAAATGTTCCAAACACACGCCATGCACAACTCCACCGGGGAAGGTGCCAGACAGGAGTTCTCCTGGTAGTTTTTACATTGCTCCGGTAGGCATCTGAAAGGCACAAGAAAATTTGTTGTACCTGCTTTGTGGGCTGAGATGGGGAACCGCTGAATTTTGGAGTCGGCTGGTGACAAAATGTTCCAAAAACACCCCATGCACAATTCCACCGGGGAAGGTGCCAGACAAGAATTCTCTTGATAGTTTTTACACTACCTTGGTAGGCATCTAAAAGACACCACAAAAGTTGTTCTACCTGCTTTCTGGGCTGAGATGGGGAAGAGCTGTATTTTGGACTCGGCTGGTGACAAAATGTTCCAAACACACGCCATGCACAACTCCACCGGGGAAGGTGCCAGACAGGAGTTCTCCTGGTAGTTTTTACACTACCTTGGTAGGCATCTAAAAGACACCACAAAAGTTGTTCTACTTGCTTTCTGGGCTGAGATGGGGAAACGCTGAATTTTGGAGTTGGCCGGTGACAAAATGTTTCAAACACACCCCATGCACAACTCCACCACGGAAGGTGCCAGAGAAGAGTTCTCTTAGTAGTTTTTACACTACCTTGGTAGGCATTTGAAAGACACCACAAAAGTTGTTCTACCTGCTTTCTGGGCTGAGATGGGGAAATGCTGAATTTTGGAGTCGGCTGCTGACAAAATGTTCCAAACACACCCCATGCACAACTCCACCGGGGAAGGTGCCAGACAGGAGTTCTCCTGGTAGTTTTTACATTGCTCCGGTAGGCATCTGAAAGACACCACAAAAATTGTTCTACCTGCTTTCTGGGCTGAGATGGGGAACCGCTGAATTTTGGAGTTGGCCGGTGACAAAATGTTCCAAACACACCCCATGCACAACTCCACCGGGGAAGGTGCCAGACAGGAGTTCTCTTAGTAGTTTTTACACTACCTTGGTAGGCATCTGAAAGACACCACAAAAGTTGTTCTTCCTGCTTTCTGGGCTGAGATGGGGAACCGCTGAATTTTGGAGTCGGCCGGTGACAAAATGTTCCAAACACACCCCATGCACAACTCCACCGGGGAAGGTGCCAGGAACGAATTCTGTTGGTAGTTTTTACACTACCTTGGTAGGCAGCTGAAAGGCACAAGAAAAGTTGTTGTACCTGCTTTGTGGGCTGAGATGGGGAACCGCTGAATTTTGGACTCGGCTGGTGACAAAATGTTTCAAACACACCCCATGCACAACTCCACCACGGAAGGTGCCAGAGAAGAGTACTCTTGATAGTTTTTACACTACCTTGGTAGGCATTTGAAAGACACCACAAAAGTTGTTCTACCTGCTTTCTGGGCTGAGATGGGGAAATGCTGAATTTTGGAGTCGGCTGCTGACAAAATGTTCCAAACACACCCCATGCACAACTCCACCGGGGAAGGTGCCAGGAACGAATTCTGTTGGTAGTTTTTACACTACCTTGGTAGGCAGCTGAAAGGCACAAGAAAAGTTGTTGTACCTGCTTTCTGGGCTGAGATGGGGAATAGCTGAATTTTGGACTCGGCTGGTGACAAAATGTTCCAAACACACCCCATGCACAACTCCACCGAGAAGGTGCCAGACAGGAGTTCTCCTGGTAGTTTTTACATTGCTCCGGTAGGCATCTGAAAGATACCACAAAAGATGTTCTACCTGCTTTCTGGGCTGAGTTGGGGAACCGCTGAATTTTGGAGTCGGCTGGTGACAAAATGTTCCAAACACACCCCATGCACAACTCCACCGGGGAAGGTGCCAGAAAGGAGATCTCTTGATAGTTTTTACACTACCTTGGTAGGCAGCTGAAAGGCACCACAAAAGTTGTTCTACCGGCTTTCTGGGCTGAGATGGGGAACCGCTGAATTTTGGACTCGGCCGGTGACAAAATGTTCCAAACACACCCCCTGCACAACTCCACCGGGGAAGGTGCCAGACAGGAGTTCTCCTGGTAGTTTTTACACTACCTTGGTAGGCATTTGAAAGGCACCACAAAAGTTGTTCTACCTGCTTTGTGGGCTGAGATGGGGAATCGCTGAATTTTGGACTCAGCTGGTGACAAAATGTTTCAAACACACGCCATGCACAACTCCACCGGGGAAGGTGCCAGACAGGAGTTCTCCTGGTAGTTTTTACACTACCTTGGTAGGCATTTGAAAGGCACCACAAAAGTTGTTCTTCCTGCTTTCTGGGCTGAGATGGGGAACCGCTGAATTTTGGACTCGGCCGGTGACAAAATGTTCCAAACACACCCCATGCACAACTCCACCGGGGAAGGTGCCAGACAGGAGTCCTCCTGGTAGTTTTTTCACTACCTTGGTAGGCATCTGAAAGACACCACAAAAGTTGTTCTACCTGCTTTCTGGGCTGAGATGGGGAATCGCTGAATTTTGGACTCGGCCGGTGACAAAATGTTCCAAACACACCCCATGCACAACTCCACCGGGGAAGGTGCCAGACAGGAGTTCTCTTGGTAGTTTTTACACTACCTTGGTAGGCATCTGAAAGGCACCACAAAAGTTGTTCTAACTGCTTTCTGGGCTGAGATGGGGAACCGCTGAATTTTGGAGTCGGCTGGTGACAAAATGTTCCAAACACACCCCATGCACAACTCCACCGGGGAAGGTGCCAGACAGGAGTTCTCCTGGTAGTTTTTACATTGCTCCGGTAGGCATCTGAAAGACACCACAAAAGTTGTTCTACCTGCTTTGTGGGCTGAGATGGGGAACCGCTGAATTTTGGACTCGGCTGGTGACAAAATGTTCAAAACACACCCCATGCACAACTCCACCGGGGAAGGTGCCAGAGAGGAGTTTTCCTGGTAGATTTTACACTACCTTGGTAGGCATCTGAAAGACACCACAAAAGTTGTTCTACCTGCTTTCTGGGCTGAGATGGGGAAATGCTGAATTTTGGAGTCGGCTGCTGACAAAATGTTCCAAACACACCCCATGCACAACTCCACCGGGGAAGGTGCCAGACAGGAGTTCTCCTGGTAGTTTTTACATTGCTCCGGTAGGCATCTGAAAGACACCACAAAAATTGTTCTACCTGCTTTGTGGGCTGAGTTGGGGAACCGCTGAATTTTGGACTCGGCTGGTGACAAAATGTTCCAAACACACCCCATGCACAACTCCACCGGGGAAGGTGCCAGACAGGAGTTCTCTTAGTAGTTTTTACACTACCTTGGTAGGCAGCTGAAAGGCACCACAAAAGTTGTTCTACCTGCTTTCTGGGCTGAGATGGGGAACCGCTGAATTTTGGACTCGGCCGGTGACAAAATGTTCCAAACACACCCCCTGCACAACTCCACCGGGGAAGGTGCCAGACAGGAGTTCTCCTGGTAGTTTTTACATTGCTCCGGTAGGCATCTGAAAGACACCACAAAAGTTGTTCTACCTGCTTTCTGGGCTGAGATGGGGAACCGCTGAATTTTGGAGTCGGCTGGTGACAAAATGTTCCAAACACACCCCATGCACAACTCCACCGGGGAAGGTGCCAGGAACGAATTCTGTTGGTAGTTTTTACACTACCTTGGTAGGCAGCTGAAAGGCACCACAAAAGTTGTTCTACCTGCTTTGTGGGCTGAGATGGGGAACCGCTGAATTTTGGACTCGGCTGGTGACAAAATGTTCCAAACACACGCCATGCACAACTCCACCGGGGAAGGTGCCAGACAGGAGTTCTCCTGGTAGTTTTTACATTGCTCCGGTAGGCATCTGAAAGGCACAAGAAAATTTGTTGTACCTGCTTTGTGGGCTGAGATGGGGAACCGCTGAATTTTGGAGTCGGCTGGTGACAAAATGTTCCAAAAACACCCCATGCACAATTCCACCGGGGAAGGTGCCAGACAAGAATTCTCTTGATAGTTTTTACACTACCTTGGTAGGCAGCTGAAAGACACCACAAAAGTTGTTCTACCTGCTTTCTGGGCTGAGATGGGGAAGAGCTGTATTTTGGACTCGGCTGGTGACAAAATGTTCCAAACACACCCCATGCACAACTCCACCGGGGAAGGTGCCAGACAGGAGTTCTCCTGGTAGTTTTTACACTACCTTGGTAGGCATCTAAAAGACACCACAAAAGTTGTTCTACCTGCTTTCTGGGCTGAGATGGGGAACCGCTGAATTTTGGACTCGGCTGGTGACAAAATGTTTCAAACACACCCCATGCACAACTCCACCACGGAAGGTGCCAGACAAGAGTTCTCTTAGTAGTTTTTACACTACCTTGGTAGGCATTTGAAAGACACCACAAAAGTTGTTCTACCTGCTTTCTGGGCTGAGATGGGGAAATGCTGAATTTTGGAGTCGGCTGCTGACAAAATGTTCCAAACACACCCCATGCACAACTCCACCGGGGAAGGTGCCAGACAGGAGTTCTCCTGGTAGTTTTTACATTGCTCCGGTAGGCATCTGAAAGACACCACAAAAATTGTTCTACCTGCTTTCTGGGCTGAGATGGGGAACCGCTGAATTTTGGAGTTGGCCGGTGACAAAATGTTCCAAACACACCCCATGCACAACTCCACCGGGGAAGGTGCCAGACAGGAGTTCTCTTAGTAGTTTTTACACTACATTGGTAGGCATCTGAAAGACACCACAAAAGTTGTTCTTCCTGCTTTCTGGGCTGAGATGTGGAACCGCTGAATTTTGGAGTCGGCCGGTGACAAAATGTTCCAAACACACCCCATGCACAACTCCACCGGGGAAGGTGCCAGGAACGAATTCTGTTGGTAGTTTTTACACTACCTTGGTAGGCAGCTGAAAGGCACAAGAAAAGTTGTTGTACCTGCTTTGTGGGCTGAGATGGGGAACCGCTGAATTTTGGACTCGGCTGGTGACAAAATGTTTCAAACACACCCCATGCACAACTCCACCACGGAAGGTGCCAGAGAAGAGTACTCTTGATAGTTTTTACACTACCTTGGTAGGCATTTGAAAGACACCACAAAAGTTGTTCTACCTGCTTTCTGGGCTGAGATGGGGAAATGCTGAATTTTGGAGTCGGCTGCTGACAAAATGTTCCAAACACACCCCCTGCACAACTCCACCGGGGAAGGTGCCAGACAGGAGTTCTCCTGGTAGTTTTTACATTGCTCCGGTAGGCATCTGAAAGACACCACAAAAATTGTTCTACCTGCTTTCTGGGCTGAGATGGGGAACCGCTGAATTTTGGAGTTGGCCGGTGACAAAATGTTCCAAACACACCCCATGCACAACTCCACCGGGGAAGGTGCCAGACAGGAGTTCTCTTAGTAGTTTTTACACTACCTTGGTAGGCATCTGAAAGACACCACAAAAGTTGTTCTTCCTGCTTTCTGGGCTGAGATGGGGAACCGCTGAATTTTGGAGTCGGCTGGTGACAAAATGTTCCAAACACACCCCATGCACAACTCCACCGGGGAAGGTGCCAGACAGGAGTTCTCCTGGTAGTTTTTACATTGCTCCGGTAGGCATCTGAAAGACACCACAAAAGTTGTTCTA
The DNA here is from genome assembly GCF_023638135.1 of Falco biarmicus. Taxonomy (NCBI): domain Eukaryota; kingdom Metazoa; phylum Chordata; class Aves; order Falconiformes; family Falconidae; genus Falco; species Falco biarmicus. Next base: position 411,350 of record NW_026612018.1, on the reverse strand, counting down.
CCTGCTTTCTGGGCTGAGATGGGGAACCGCTGAATTTTGGAGTCGGCCGGTGACAAAATGTTCCAAACACACCCCATGCACAACTCCACCGGGGAAGGTGCCAGGAACGAATTCTGTTGGTAGTTTTTACACTACCTTGGTAGGCAGCTGAAAGGCACCACAAAAGTTGTTCTACCTGCTTTGTGGGCTGAGATGGGGAATCGCTGAATTTTGGACTCGGCTGGTGACAAAATGTTCCAAACACACGCCATGCACAACTCCACCGGGGAAGGTGCCAGACAGGAGTTCTCCTGGTAGTTTTTACACTACCTTGGTAGGCATTTGAAAGGCACCACAAAAGTTGTTCTTCCTGCTTTCTGGGCTGAGATGGGGAACCGCTGAATTTTGGACTCGGCCGGTGACAAAATGTTCCAAACACACCCCATGCACAACTCCACCGGGGAAGGTGCCAGACAGGAGTCCTCCTGGTAGTTTTTACACTACCTTGGTAGGCATCTGAAAGACACCACAAAAGTTGTTCTACCTGCTTTCTGGGCTGAGATGGGGAATCGCTGAATTTTGGACTCGGCCGGTGACAAAATGTTCCAAACACACCCCATGCACAACTCCACCGGGGAAGGTGCCAGACAGGAGTTCTCTTGGTAGTTTTTACACTACCTTGGTAGGCATCTGAAAGGCACCACAAAAGTTGTTCTAACTGCTTTCTGGGCTGAGATGGGGAACCGCTGAATTTTGGAGTCGGCTGGTGACAAAATGTTCCAAACACACCCCATGCACAACTCCACCGGGGAAGGTGCCAGACAGGAGTTCTCCTGGTAGTTTTTACATTGCTCCGGTAGGCATCTGAAAGACACCACAAAAGTTGTTCTACCTGCTTTGTGGGCTGAGATGGGGAACCGCTGAATTTTGGAGTCGGCTGGTGACAAAATGTTCAAAACACACCCCATGCACAACTCCACCGGGGAAGGTGCCAGAGAGGAGTTTTCCTGGTAGATTTTACACTACCTTGGTAGGCATCTGAAAGACACCACAAAAGTTGTTCTACCTGCTTTCTGGGCTGAGATGGGGAAATGCTGAATTTTGGAGTCGGCTGCTGACAAAATGTTCCAAACACACCCCATGCACAACTCCACCGGGGAAGGTGCCAGACAGGAGTTCTCCTGGTAGTTTTTACATTGCTCCGGTAGGCATCTGAAAGACACCACAAAAATTGTTCTACCTGCTTTGTGGGCTGAGTTGGGGAACCGCTGAATTTTGGACTCGGCTGGTGACAAAATGTTCCAAACACACCCCATGCACAACTCCACCGGGGAAGGTGCCAGACAGGAGTTCTCTTAGTAGTTTTTACACTACCTTGGTAGGCATCTGAAAGACACCACAAAAGTTGTTCTTCCTGCTTTCTGGGCTGAGATGGGGAACCGCTGAATTTTGGACTCGGCTGGTGACAAAATGTTCCAAACACACCCCCTGCACAACTCCACCGGGGAAGGTGCCAGACAGGAGTTCTCCTGGTAGTTTTTACATTGCTCCGGTAGGCATCTGAAAGACACCACAAAAGTTGTTCTACCTGCTTTCTGGGCTGAGATGGGGAACCGCTGAATTTTGGAGTCGGCTGGTGACAAAATGTTCCAAACACACCCCATGCACAACTCCACCGGGGAAGGTGCCAGGAACGAATTCTGTTGGTAGTTTTTACACTACCTTGGTAGGCAGCTGAAAGGCACCACAAAAGTTGTTCTACCTGCTTTCTGGGCTGAGATGGGGAATAGCTGAATTTTGGACTCGGCTGGTGACAAAATGTTCCAAACACACCCCATGCACAACTCCACCGAGAAGGTGCCAGACAGGAGTTCTCCTGGTAGTTTTTACATTGCTCCGGTAGGCATCTGAAAGATACCACAAAAGATGTTCTACCTGCTTTCTGGGCTGAGATGGGGAACCGCTGAATTTTGGAGTCGGCCGGTGACAAAATGTTCCAAACACACCCCATGCACAACTCCACCGGGGAAGGTGCCAGAAAGGAGATCTCTTGATAGTTTTTACACTACCTTGGTAGGCAGCTGAAAGGCACCACAAAAGTTGTTCTACCTGCTTTCTGGGCTGAGATGGGGAATCGCTGAATTTTGGACTCGGCCGGTGACAAAATGTTCCAAACACACCCCCTGCACAACTCCACCGGGGAAGGTGCCAGACAGGAGTTCTCCTGGTAGTTTTTACACTACCTTGGTAGGCATCTGAAAGACACCACAAAAGTTGTTCTACCTGCTTTGTGGGCTGAGATGGGGAACCGCTGAATTTTGGACTCGGCTGGTGACAAAATGTTCCAAACACACGCCATGCACAACTCCACCGGGGAAGGTGCCAGACAGGAGTTCTCCTGGTAGTTTTTACATTGCTCCGGTAGGCATCTGAAAGGCACAAGAAAATTTGTTGTACCTGCTTTGTGGGCTGAGATGGGGAACCGCTGAATTTTGGAGTCGGCTGGTGACAAAATGTTCCAAAAACACCCCATGCACAATTCCACCGGGGAAGGTGCCAGACAAGAATTCTCTTGATAGTTTTTACACTACCTTGGTAGGCATCTAAAAGACACCACAAAAGTTGTTCTACCTGCTTTCTGGGCTGAGATGGGGAAGAGCTGTATTTTGGACTCGGCTGGTGACAAAATGTTCCAAACACACCCCCTGCACAACTCCACCGGGGAAGGTGCCAGACAGGAGTTCTCCTGGTAGTTTTTACACTACCTTGGTAGGCATCTAAAAGACACCACAAAAGTTGTTCTACCTGCTTTCTGGGCTGAGATGGGGAAACGCTGAATTTTGGACTCGGCTGGTGACAAAATGTTTCAAACACACCCCATGCACAACTCCACCACGGAAGGTGCCAGAGAAGAGTTCTCTTAGTAGTTTTTACACTACCTTGGTAGGCATTTGAAAGACACCACAAAAGTTGTTCTACCTGCTTTCTGGGCTGAGATGGGGAAATGCTGAATTTTGGAGTCGGCTGCTGACAAAATGTTCCAAACACACCCCATGCACAACTCCACCGGGGAAGGTGCCAGACAGGAGTTCTCCTGGTAGTTTTTACATTGCTCCGGTAGGCATCTGAAAGACACCACAAAAATTGTTCTACCTGCTTTCTGGGCTGAGATGGGGAACCGCTGAATTTTGGAGTTGGCCGGTGACAAAATGTTCCAAACACACCCCATGCACAACTCCACCGGGGAAGGTGCCAGACAGGAGTTCTCTTAGTAGTTTTTACACTACCTTGGTAGGCATCTGAAAGACACCACAAAAGTTGTTCTTCCTGCTTTCTGGGCTGAGATGGGGAACCGCTGAATTTTGGAGTCGGCTGGTGACAAAATGTTCCAAACACACCCCCTGCACAACTCCACCGGGGAAGGTGCCAGACAGGAGTTCTCCTGGTAGTTTTTACATTGCTCCGGTAGGCATCTGAAAGACACCACAAAAGTTGTTCTACCTGCTTTCTGGGCTGAGATGGGGAATCGCTGAATTTTGGACTCGGCCGGTGACAAAATGTTCCAAACACACCCCATGCACAACTCCACCGGGGAAGGTGCCAGGAACGAATTCTGTTGGTAGTTTTTACACTACCTTGGTAGGCAGCTGAAAGGCACAAGAAAAGTTGTTGTACCTGCTTTCTGGGCTGAGATGGGGAATAGCTGAATTTTGGACTCGGCTGGTGACAAAATGTTTCAAACACACCCCATGCACAACTCCACCACGGAAGGTGCCAGAGAAGAGTTCTCTTAGTAGTTTTTACACTACCTTGGTAGGCATTTGAAAGACACCACAAAAGTTGTTCTACCTGCTTTCTGGGCTGAGATGGGGAAATGCTGAATTTTGGAGTCGGCTGCTGACAAAATGTTCCAAACACACCCCATGCACAACTCCACCGGGGAAGGTGCCAGACAGGAGTTCTCCTGGTAGTTTTTACATTGCTCCGGTAGGCATCTGAAAGACACCACAAAAATTGTTCTACCTGCTTTCTGGGCTGAGATGGGGAACCGCTGAATTTTGGAGTTGGCCGGTGACAAAATGTTCCAAACACACCCCATGCACAACTCCACCGGGGAAGGTGCCAGACAGGAGTTCTCTTAGTAGTTTTTACACTACCTTGGTAGGCATCTGAAAGACACCACAAAAGTTGTTCTTCCTGCTTTCTGGGCTGAGATGGGGAATCGCTGAATTTTGGAGTCGGCTGGTGACAAAATGTTCCAAACACACCCCATGCACAACTCCACCGGGGAAGGTGCCAGACAGGAGTTGTCCTGGTAGTTTTTACATTGCTCCGGTAGGCATCTGAAAGACACCACAAAAGTTGTTCTACCTGCTTTCTGGGCTGAGATGGGGAACCGCTGAATTTTGGAGTCGGCCGGTGACAAAATGTTCCAAACACACCCCATGCACAACTCCACCGGGGAAGGTGCCAGGAACGAATTCTGTTGGTAGTTTTTACACTACCTTGGTAGGCAGCTGAAAGGCACAAGAAAAGTTGTTGTACCTGCTTTCTGGGCTGAGATGGGGAACCGCTGAATTTTGGACTCGGCTGGTGACAAAATGTTCCAAACACACCCCATGCACAACTCCACCGGGGAAGGTGCCAGACAGGAGTTCTCCTGGTAGTTTTTACATTGCTCCGGTAGGCATCTGAAAGATACCACAAAAGATGTTCTGCCTGCTTTCTGGGCTGAGATGGGGAACCGCTGAATTTTGGACTCGGCCGGTGACAAAATGTTCCAAACACACCCCCTGCACAACTCCACCGGGGAAGGTGCCAGAAAGGAGATCTCTTGATAGTTTTTACACTACCTTGGTAGGCATCTGAAAGACACCACAAAAGTTGTTCTACCTGCTTTCTGGGCTGAGATGGGGAACCGCTGAATTTTGGAGTCGGCTGGTATCAAAATGTTCCAAACACACCCCCTGCACAACTCCACCGGGGAAGGTGCCAGACAGGAGTTCTCCTGGTAGTTTTTACATTGCTCCGGTAGGCATCTGAAAGACACCACAAAAATTGTTCTACCTGCTTTCTGGGCTGAGATGGGGAACCGCTGAATTTTGGACTCGGCTGGTGACAAAATGTTCCAAACACACCCCATGCACAACTCCACCGGGGAAGGTGCCAGACAAGAGTTCTCTTGATAGTTTTTACACTACCTTGGTAGGCATCTGAAAGACACCACAAAAGATGTTCTACCTGCTTTCTGGGCTGAGATGGGGAACCGCTGAATTTTGGACTCGGCTGGTGACAAAATGTTCCAAACACACCCCATGCACAACTCCACCGAGAAGGTGCCAGACAGGAGTTCTCCTGGTAGTTTTTACATTGCTCCGGTAGGCATCTGAAAGATACCACAAAAGATGTTCTACCTGCTTTCTGGGCTGAGATGGGGAACCGCTGAATTTTGGACTCGGCCGGTGACAAAATGTTCCAAACACACCCCATGCACAACTCCACCGGGGAAGGTGCCAGAAAGGAGATCTCTTGATAGTTTTTACACTACCTTGGTAGGCAGCTGAAAGGCACCACAAAAGTTGTTCTACCTGCTTTCTGGGCTGAGATGGGGAATCGCTGAATTTTGGACTCGGCCGGTGACAAAATGTTCCAAACACACCCCCTGCACAACTCCACCGGGGAAGGTGCCAGACAGGAGTTCTCCTGGTAGTTTTTACACTACCTTGGTAGGCATCTGAAAGACACCACAAAAGTTGTTCTACCTGCTTTGTGGGCTGAGATGGGGAACCGCTGAATTTTGGACTCGGCTGGTGACAAAATGTTCCAAACACACGCCATGCACAACTCCACCGGGGAAGGTGCCAGACAGGAGTTCTCCTGGTAGTTTTTACATTGCTCCGGTAGGCATCTGAAAGGCACAAGAAAATTAGTTGTACCTGCTTTGTGGGCTGAGATGGGGAACCGCTGAATTTTGGAGTCGGCTGGTGACAAAATGTTCCAAAAACACCCCATGCACAATTCCACCGGGGAAGGTGCCAGACAAGAATTCTCTTGATAGTTTTTACACTACCTTGGTAGGCATCTAAAAGACACCACAAAAGTTGTTCTACCTGCTTTCTGGGCTGAGATGGGGAAGAGCTGTATTTTGGACTCGGCTGGTGACAAAATGTTCCAAACACACCCCCTGCACAACTCCACCGGGGAAGGTGCCAGACAGGAGTTCTCCTGGTAGTTTTTACACTACCTTGGTAGGCATCTAAAAGACACCACAAAAGTTGTTCTACCTGCTTTCTGGGCTGAGATGGGGAAACGCTGAATTTTGGACTCGGCTGGTGACAAAATGTTTCAAACACACCCCATGCACAACTCCACCACGGAAGGTGCCAGAGAAGAGTTCTCTTAGTAGTTTTTACACTACCTTGGTAGGCATTTGAAAGACACCACAAAAGTTGTTCTACCTGCTTTCTGGGCTGAGATGGGGAAATGCTGAATTTTGGAGTCGGCTGCTGACAAAATGTTCCAAACACACCCCATGCACAACTCCACCGGGGAAGGTGCCAGACAGGAGTTCTCCTGGTAGTTTTTACATTGCTCCGGTAGGCATCTGAAAGACACCACAAAAATTGTTCTACCTGCTTTCTGGGCTGAGATGGGGAACCGCTGAATTTTGGAGTTGGCCGGTGACAAAATGTTCCAAACACACCCCATGCACAACTCCACCGGGGAAGGTGCCAGGAACGAATTCTGTTGGTAGTTTTTACACTACCTTGGTAGGCAGCTGAAAGGCACAAGAAAAGTTGTTGTACCTGCTTTCTGGGCTGAGATGGGGAACCGCTGAATTTTGGACTCGGCTGGTGACAAAATGTTCCAAACACACCCCATGCACAACTCCACCGGGGAAGGTGCCAGACAGGAGTTCTCCTGGTAGTTTTTACATTGCTCCGGTAGGCATCTGAAAGACACCACAAAAGTTGTTCTACCTGCTTTCTGGGCTGAGATGGGGAACCGCTGAATTTTGGAGTCGGCCGGGTGACAAAATGTTCCAAACACACCCCATGCACAACTCCACCGGGGAAGGTGCCAGGAACGAATTCTGTTGGTAGTTTTTACACTACCTTGGTAGGCAGCTGAAAGGCACAAGAAAAGTTGTTGTACCTGCTTTCTGGGCTGAGATGGGGAATAGCTGAATTTTGGACTCGGCTGGTGACAAAATGTTTCAAACACACCCCATGCACAACTCCACCACGGAAGGTGCCAGAGAAGAGTTCTCTTAGTAGTTTTTACACTACCTTGGTAGGCATTTGAAAGACACCACAAAAGTTGTTCTACCTGCTTTCTGGGCTGAGATGGGGAAATGCTGAATTTTGGAGTCGGCTGCTGACAAAATGTTCCAAACACACCCCATGCACAACTCCACCGGGGAAGGTGCCAGACAGGAGTTCTCCTGGTAGTTTTTACATTGCTCCGGTAGGCATCTGAAAGACACCACAAAAATTGTTCTACCTGCTTTCTGGGCTGAGATGGGGAACCGCTGAATTTTGGAGTTGGCCGGTGACAAAATGTTCCAAACACACCCCATGCACAACTCCACCGGGGAAGGTGCCAGACAGGAGTTCTCTTAGTAGTTTTTACACTACCTTGGTAGGCATCTGAAAGACACCACAAAAGTTGTTCTTCCTGCTTTCTGGGCTGAGATGGGGAACCGCTGAATTTTGGACTCGGCTGGTGACAAAATGTTCCAAACACACCCCATGCACAACTCCACCGGGGAAGGTGCCAGACAGGAGTTCTCCTGGTAGTTTTTACATTGCTCCGGTAGGCATCTGAAAGACACCACAAAAGTTGTTCTACCTGCTTTCTGGGCTGAGATGGGGAACCGCTGAATTTTGGAGTCGGCCGGTGACAAAATGTTCCAAACACACCCCATGCACAACTCCACCGGGGAAGGTGCCAGGAACGAATTCTGTTGGTAGTTTTTACACTACCTTGGTAGGCAGCTGAAAGGCACAAGAAAAGTTGTTGTACCTGCTTTCTGGGCTGAGATGGGGAATAGCTGAATTTTGGACTCGGCTGGTGACAAAATGTTTCAAACACACCCCATGCACAACTCCACCACGGAAGGTGCCAGAGAAGAGTTCTCTTAGTAGTTTTTACACTACCTTGGTAGGCATTTGAAAGACACCACAAAAGTTGTTCTACCTGCTTTCTGGGCTGAGATGGGGAAATGCTGAATTTTGGAGTCGGCTGCTGACAAAATGTTCCAAACACACCCCATGCACAACTCCACCGGGGAAGGTGCCAGACAGGAGTTTCTCCTGGTAGTTTTTACATTGCTCCGGTAGGCATCTGAAAGACACCACAAAAATTGTTCTACCTGCTTTCTGGGCTGAGATGGGGAACCGCTGAATTTTGGAGTTGGCCGGTCAAAATGTTCCAAACACACCCCATGCACAACTCCACCGGGGAAGGTGCCAGACAGGAGTTCTCTTAGTAGTTTTTACACTACCTTGGTAGGCATCTGAAAGACACCACAAAAGTTGTTCTTCCTGCTTTCTGGGCTGAGATGGGGAACCGCTGAATTTTGGAGTCGGCTGGTGACAAAATGTTCCAAAAACACCCCATGCACAACTCCACCGGGGAAGGTGCCAGACAGGAGTTCTCCTGGTAGTTTTTACATTGCTCCGGTAGGCATCTGAAAGACACCACAAAAGTTGTTCTACCTGCTTTCTGGGCTGAGATGGGGAACCGCTGAATTTTGGAGTCGGCCGGTGACAAAATGTTCCAAACACACCCCATGCACAACTCCACCGGGGAAGGTGCCAGGAACGAATTCTGTTGGTAGTTTTTACACTACCTTGGTAGGCAGCTGAAAGGCACAAGAAAAGTTGTTCTACCTGCTTTCTGGGCTGAGATGGGGAACCGCTGAATTTTGGACTCGGCTGGTGACAAAATGTTCCAAACACACCCCATGCACAACTCCACCGGGGAAGGTGCCAGACAGGAGTTCTCCTGGTAGTTTTTACATTGCTCCGGTAGGCATCTGAAAGATACCACAAAAGATGTTCTGCCTGCTTTCTGGGCTGAGATGGGGAACCGCTGAATTTTGGACTCGGCCGGTGACAAAATGTTCCAAACACACCCCCTGCACAACTCCACCGGGGAAGGTGCCAGAAAGGAGATCTCTTGATAGTTTTTACACTACCTTGGTAGGCATCTGAAAGACACCAGAAAAGTTGTTTCTACCTGCTTTCTGGGCTGAGATGGGGAACCGCTGAATTTTGGACTCGGCTGGTATCAAAATGTTCCAAACACACCCCCTGCACAACTCCACCGGGGAAGGTGCCAGACAGGAGTTCTCCTGGTAGTTTTTACATTGCTCCGGTAGGCATCTGAAAGACACCACAAAAATTGTTCTACCTGCTTTCTGGGCTGAGATGGGGAACCGCTGAATTTTGGACTCGGCTGGTGACAAAATGTTCCAAACACACCCCCTGCACAACTCCACCGGGGAAGGTGCCAGACAAGAGTTCTCTTGATAGTTTTTACACTACCTTGGTAGGCATCTGAAAGACACCACAAAAGATGTTCTACCTGCTTTCTGGGCTGAGATGGGGAACCGCTGAATTTTGGACTTGGCTGGTGACAAAATGTTCCAAACACACCCCATGCACAACTCCACCGAGAAGGTGCCAGACAGGAGTTCTCCTGGTAGTTTTTACATTGCTCCGGTAGGCATCTGAAAGATACCACAAAAGATGTTCTACCTGCTTTCTGGGCTGAGATGGGGAACCGCTGAATTTTGGACTCGGCCGGTGACAAAATGTTCCAAACACACCCCATGCACAACTCCACCGGGGAAGGTGCCAGAAAGGAGATCTCTTGATAGTTTTTACACTACCTTGGTAGGCAGCTGAAAGGCACCACAAAAGTTGTTCTACCTGCTTTCTGGGCTGAGATGGGGAACCGCTGAATTTTGGACTCGGCTGGTGACAAAATGTTCCAAACACACCCCATGCACAACTCCACCGGGGAAGGTGCCAGAAAGGAGATCTCTTGATAGTTTTTACACTACCTTGGTAGGCAGCTGAAAGGCACCACAAAAGTTGTTCTACCTGCTTTCTGGGCTGAGATGGGGAACCGCTGAATTTTGGACTCGGCTGGTGACAAAATGTTCCAAACACACCCCATGCACAACTCCACCGGGGAAGGTGCCAGACAAGAGTTCTCTTGATAGTTTTTACACTACCTTGGTAGGCATCTGAAAGACACCACAAAAGTTGTTCTACCTGCTTTCTGGGCTGAGATGGGGAACCGCTGAATTTTGGACTCGGCTGGTGACAAAATGTTCCAAACACACCCCATGCACAACTCCACCGGGGAAGGTGCCAGACAGGAGTTCTCTTGGTAGTTTTTTACACTACCTTGGTAGGCAGCTGAAAGGCACCACAAAAGTTGTTCTTCCTGCTTTCTGGGCTGAGATGGGGAACCGCTGAATTTTGGACTCGGCTGGCGACAAAATGTTCCAAACACACCCCATGCACAACTCCACCGGGGAAGGTGCCAGACAGGAGTTCTCTTGGTAGTTTTTACACTACCTTGGTAGGCATCTAAAAGACACCACAAAAGTTGTTCTACCTGCTTTCTGGGCTTAGATGGGAAAACACTGAAATTTGGACTCGGCTGGTGACAAAATGTTCCAAACACACCCCATGCACAACTCCACCGGGGAAGGTGCCAGACAGGAGTTCTCTTGGTAGTTTTTACACTACCTTGGTAGGCATCTAAAAGACACCACAAAAGTTGTTCTGCCTGCTTTCTGGGCTGAGATGGGGAACCGCTGAATTTTGGAGTCGGCCGGTGACAAAATGTTCCAAACACACCCCATGCACAACTCCACCGGGGAAGGTGCCAGAAAGGAGATCTCTTGATAGTTTTTACACTACCTTGGTAGGCAGCTGAAAGGCACCACAAAAGTTGTTCTACCTGCTTTCTGGGCTGAGATGGGGAAACGCTGAATTTTGGAGTCGGCTGGTGACAAAATGTTCCAAACACACCCCCTGCACAACTCCACCGGGGAAGGTGCCAGACAGGAGTTCTCCTGGTAGTTTTTACACTACCTTGGTAGGCATCTAAAAGACACCACAAAAGTTGTTCTACCTGCTTTCTGGGCTGAGATGGGGAACCGCTGAATTTTGGACTCGGCTGGTGAGAAAATGTTCCAAACACACCCCATGCACAACTCCACCACGGAAGGTGCCAGACAAGAGTTCTCTTAGTAGTTTTTACACTACCTTGGTAGGCATTTGAAAGACACCACAAAAGTTGTTCTACCTGCTTTCTGGGCTGAGATGGGGAAATGCTGAATTTTGGACTCGGCTGGTGACAAAATGTTCCAAACACACCCCATGCACAACTCCACCGGGGAAGGTGCCAGACAGGAGTTCTCCTGGTAGTTTTTACATTGCTCCGGTAGGCATCTGAAAGACACCACAATAATTGTTCTACCTGCTTTCTGGGCTGAGATGGGGAACCGCTGAATTTTGGACTCGGCCGGTGACAAAATGTTCCAAACACACCCCATGCACAACTCCACCGGGGAAGGTGCCAGACAGGAGTTCTCTTAGTAGTTTTTACACTACCTTGATAGGCATCTGAAAGACACCACAAAAGTTGTTCTTCCTGCTTTGTGGGCTGAGATGGGGAAACGCTGAATTTTGGACTCGGCTGGTGACAAAATGTTCCAAACACACCCCCTGCACAACTCCACCACGGAAGGTGCCAGAAAGGAGTTCTCCTGGTAGATTTTACACTACCTTGGTAGGCAGCTGAAAGGCACCACAAAAGTTGTTCTACCTGCTTTCTGGGCTGAGATGGGGAACCGCTGAATTTTGGAGTCGGCCGGTGACAAAATGTTCCAAACACACCCCATGCACAACTCCACCGGGGAAGGTGCCAGGAACGAATTCTGTTGGTAGTTTTTACACTACCTTGGTAGGCAGCTGAAAGGCACAAGAAAAGTTGTTGTACCTGCTTTGTGGGCTGAGATGGGGAACCGCTGAATTTTGGACTCGGCCGGTGACAAAATGTTTCAAACACACCCCATGCACAACTCCACCACGGAAGGTGCCAGAGAAGAGTACTCTTGATAGTTTTTACACTACCTTGGTAGGCATTTGAAAGACACCACAAAAGTTGTTCTACCTGCTTTCTGGGCTGAGATGGGGAAATGCTGAATTTTGGAGTCGGCTGCTGACAAAATGTTCCAAACACACCCCCTGCACAACTCCACCGGGGAAGGTGCCAGACAGGAGTTCTCCTGGTAGTTTTTACATTGCTCCGGTAGGCATCTGAAAGACACCACAAAAATTGTTCTACCTGCTTTCTGGGCTGAGATGGGGAACCGCTGAATTTTGGAGTTGGCCGGTGACAAAATGTTCCAAACACACCCCATGCACAACTCCACCGGGGAAGGTGCCAGACAGGAGTTCTCTTAGTAGTTTTTACACTACCTTGGTAGGCATCTGAAAGACACCACAAAAGTTGTTCTTCCTGCTTTCTGGGCTGAGATGGGGAACCGCTGAATTTTGGAGTCGGCTGGTGACAAAATGTTCCAAACACACCCCATGCACAACTCCACCGGGGAAGGTGCCAGACAGGAGTTCTCCTGGTAGTTTTTACATTGCTCCGGTAGGCATCTGAAAGACACCACAAAAGTTGTTCTTCCTGCTTTCTGGGCTGAGATGGGGAACCGCTGAATTTTGGACTCGGCCGGTGACAAAATGTTCCAAACACACCCCATGCACAACTCCACCGGGGAAGGTGCCAGACAGGAGTCCTCCTGGTAGTTTTTACACTACCTTGGTAGGCATCTGAAAGACACCACAAAAGTTGTTCTACCTGCTTTCTGGGCTGAGATGGGGAATCGCTGAATTTTGGACTCGGCCGGTGACAAAATGTTCCAAACACACCCCATGCACAACTCCACCGGGGAAGGTGCCAGACAGGAGTTCTCTTGGTAGTTTTTACACTACCTTGGTAGGCATCTGAAAGGCACCACAAAAGTTGTTCTAACTGCTTTCTGGGCTGAGATGGGGAACCGCTGAATTTTGGAGTCGGCTGGTGACAAAATGTTCCAAACACACCCCATGCACAACTCCACCGGGGAAGGTGCCAGACAGGAGTTCTCCTGGTAGTTTTTACATTGCTCCGGTAGGCATCTGAAAGACACCACAAAAGTTGTTCTACCTGCTTTGTGGGCTGAGATGGGGAACCGCTGAATTTTGGAGTCGGCTGGTGACAAAATGTTCAAAACACACCCCATGCACAACTCCACCGGGGAAGGTGCCAGAGAGGAGTTTTCCTGGTAGATTTTACACTACCTTGGTAGGCATCTGAAAGACACCACAAAAGTTGTTCTACCTGCTTTCTGGGCTGAGATGGGGAAATGCTGAATTTTGGAGTCGGCTGCTGACAAAATGTTCCAAACACACCCCATGCACAACTCCACCGGGGAAGGTGCCAGACAGGAGTTCTCCTGGTAGTTTTTACATTGCTCCGGTAGGCATCTGAAAGACACCACAAAAATTGTTCTACCTGCTTTGTGGGCTGAGTTGGGGAACCGCTGAATTTTGGACTCGGCTGGTGACAAAATGTTCCAAACACACCCCATGCACAACTCCACCGGGGAAGGTGCCAGACAGGAGTTCTCTTAGTAGTTTTTACACTACCTTGGTAGGCATCTGAAAGACACCACAAAAGTTGTTCTTCCTGCTTTCTGGGCTGAGATGGGGAACCGCTGAATTTTGGACTCGGCTGGTGACAAAATGTTCCAAACACACCCCCTGCACAACTCCACCGGGGAAGGTGCCAGACAGGAGTTCTCCTGGTAGTTTTTACATTGCTCCGGTAGGCATCTGAAAGACACCACAAAAGTTGTTCTACCTGCTTTGTGGGCTGAGATGGGGAACCGCTGAATTTTGGAGTCGGCTGGTGACAAAATGTTCCAAACACACCCCCTGCACAACTCCACCACGGAAGGTGCCAGACAGGAGTTCTCTTGGTAGTTTTTACACTACCTTGGTAGGCAGCTGAAAGGCACCACAAAAGTTGTTCTACCTGCTTTCTGGGCTGAGATGGGGAATAGCTGAATTTTGGACTCGGCTGGTGACAAAATGTTCCAAACACACCCCATGCACAACTCCACCGAGAAGGTGCCAGACAGGAGTTCTCCTGGTAGTTTTTACATTGCTCCGGTAGGCATCTGAAAGATACCACAAAAGATGTTCTACCTGCTTTCTGGGCTGAGATGGGGAACCGCTGAATTTTGGAGTCGGCCGGTGACAAAATGTTCCAAACACACCCCATGCACAACTCCACCGGGGAAGGTGCCAGAAAGGAGATCTCTTGATAGTTTTTACACTACCTTGGTAGGCAGCTGAAAGGCACCACAAAAGTTGTTCTACCTGCTTTCTGGGCTGAGATGGGGAATCGCTGAATTTTGGACTCGGCCGGTGACAAAATGTTCCAAACACACCCCCTGCACAACTCCACCGGGGAAGGTGCCAGACAGGAGTTCTCCTGGTAGTTTTTACACTACCTTGGTAGGCATCTGAAAGACACCACAAAAGTTGTTCTACCTGCTTTGTGGGCTGAGATGGGGAACCGCTGAATTTTGGACTCGGCTGGTGACAAAATGTTCCAAACACACGCCATGCACAACTCCACCGGGGAAGGTGCCAGACAGGAGTTCTCCTGGTAGTTTTTACATTGCTCCGGTAGGCATCTGAAAGGCACAAGAAAATTTGTTGTACCTGCTTTGTGGGCTGAGATGGGGAACCGCTGAATTTTGGAGTCGGCTGGTGACAAAATGTTCCAAAAACACCCCATGCACAATTCCACCGGGGAAGGTGCCAGACAAGAATTCTCTTGATAGTTTTTACACTACCTTGGTAGGCATCTAAAAGACACCACAAAAGTTGTTCTACCTGCTTTCTGGGCTGAGATGGGGAAGAGCTGTATTTTGGACTCGGCTGGTGACAAAATGTTCCAAACACACCCCCTGCACAACTCCACCGGGGAAGGTGCCAGACAGGAGTTCTCCTGGTAGTTTTTACACTACCTTGGTAGGCATCTAAAAGACACCACAAAAGTTGTTCTACCTGCTTTCTGGGCTGAGATGGGGAAACGCTGAATTTTGGACTCGGCTGGTGACAAAATGTTTCAAACACACCCCATGCACAACTCCACCACGGAAGGTGCCAGAGAAGAGTTCTCTTAGTAGTTTTTACACTACCTTGGTAGGCATTTGAAAGACACCACAAAAGTTGTTCTACCTGCTTTCTGGGCTGAGATGGGGAAATGCTGAATTTTGGAGTCGGCTGCTGACAAAATGTTCCAAACACACCCCCTGCACAACTCCACCGGGGAAGGTGCCAGACAGGAGTTCTCCTGGTAGTTTTTACATTGCTCCGGTAGGCATCTGAAAGACACCACAAAAATTGTTCTACCTGCTTTCTGGGCTGAGATGGGGAACCGCTGAATTTTGGAGTTGGCCGGTGACAAAATGTTCCAAACACACCCCATGCACAACTCCACCGGGGAAGGTGCCAGACAGGAGTTCTCTTAGTAGTTTTTACACTACCTTGGTAGGCATCTGAAAGACACCACAAAAGTTGTTCTTCCTGCTTTCTGGGCTGAGATGGGGAACCGCTGAATTTTGGAGTCGGCTGGTGACAAAATGTTCAAAACACACCCCATGCACAACTCCACCGGGGAAGGTGCCAGACAGGAGTTCTCCTGGTAGTTTTTACATTGCTCCGGTAGGCATCTGAAAGACACCACAAAAGTTGTTCTACCTGCTTTGTGGGCTGAGATGGGGAACCGCTGAATTTTGGAGTCGGCCGGTGACAAAATGTTCCAAACACACCCCATGCACAACTCCACCGGGGAAGGTGCCAGGAACGAATTCTGTTGGTAGTTTTTACACTACCTTGGTAGGCAGCTGAAAGGCACAAGAAAAGTTGTTGTACCTGCTTTCTGGGCTGAGATGGGGAATAGCTGAATTTTGGACTCGGCTGGTGACAAAATGTTTCAAACACACCCCATGCACAACTCCACCACGGAAGGTGCCAGAGAAGAGTTCTCTTAGTAGTTTTTACACTACCTTGGTAGGCATTTGAAAGACACCACAAAAGTTGTTCTACCTGCTTTCTGGGCTGAGATGGGGAAATGCTGAATTTTGGAGTCGGCTGCTGACAAAATGTTCCAAACACACCCCCTGCACAACTCCACCGGGGAAGGTGCCAGACAGGAGTTCTCCTGGTAGTTTTTACATTGCTCCGGTAGGCATCTGAAAGACACCACAAAAATTGTTCTACCTGCTTTCTGGGCTGAGATGGGGAACCGCTGAATTTTGGAGTTGGCCGGTGACAAAATGTTCCAAACACACCCCATGCACAACTCCACCGGGGAAGGTGCCAGACAGGAGTTCTCTTAGTAGTTTTTACACTACCTTGGTAGGCATCTGAAAGACACCACAAAAGTTGTTCTTCCTGCTTTCTGGGCTGAGATGGGGAATCGCTGAATTTTGGAGTCGGCTGGTGACAAAATGTTCCAAACACACCCCATGCACAACTCCACCGGGGAAGGTGCCAGACAGGAGTTGTCCTGGTAGTTTTTACATTGCTCCGGTAGGCATCTGAAAGACACCACAAAAGTTGTTCTACCTGCTTTCTGGGCTGAGATGGGGAACCGCTGAATTTTGGAGTCGGCTGCTGACAAAATGTTCCAAACACACCCCATGCACAACTCCACCGGGGAAGGTGCCAGGAACGAATTCTGTTGGTAGTTTTTACACTACCTTGGTAGGCAGCTGAAAGGCACAAGAAAAGTTGTTGTACCTGCTTTCTGGGCTGAGATGGGGAACCGCTGAATTTTGGACTCGGCTGGTGACAAAATGTTCCAAACACACCCCATGCACAACTCCACCGGGGAAGGTGCCAGACAGGAGTTCTCCTGGTAGTTTTTACATTGCTCCGGTAGGCATCTGAAAGATACCACAAAAGATGTTCTGCCTGCTTTCTGGGCTGAGATGGGGAACCGCTGAATTTTGGACTCGGCCGGTGACAAAATGTTCCAAACACACCCCCTGCACAACTCCACCGGGGAAGGTGCCAGAAAGGAGATCTCTTGATAGTTTTTACACTACCTTGGTAGGCATCTGAAAGACACCACAAAAGTTGTTCTACCTGCTTTCTGGGCTGAGATGGGGAACCGCTGAATTTTGGAGTCGGCTGGTATCAAAATGTTCCAAACACACCCCCTGCACAACTCCACCGGGGAAGGTGCCAGACAGGAGTTCTCCTGGTAGTTTTTACATTGCTCCGGTAGGCATCTGAAAGACACCACAAAAATTGTTCTACCTGCTTTCTGGGCTGAGATGGGGAACCGCTGAATTTTGGACTCGGCTGGTGACAAAATGTTCCAAACACACCCCATGCACAACTCCACCGGGGAAGGTGCCAGACAAGAGTTCTCTTGATAGTTTTTACACTACCTTGGTAGGCATCTGAAAGACACCACAAAAGATGTTCTACCTGCTTTCTGGGCTGAGATGGGGAACCGCTGAATTTTGGACTCGGCTGGTGACAAAATGTTCCAAACACACCCCATGCACAACTCCACCGAGAAGGTGCCAGACAGGAGTTCTCCTGGTAGTTTTTACATTGCTCCGGTAGGCATCTGAAAGATACCACAAAAGATGTTCTACCTGCTTTCTGGGCTGAGATGGGGAACCGCTGAATTTTGGACTCGGCCGGTGACAAAATGTTCCAAACACACCCCATGCACAACTCCACCGGGGAAGGTGCCAGAAAGGAGATCTCTTGATAGTTTTTACACTACCTTGGTAGGCAGCTGAAAGGCACCACAAAAGTTGTTCTACCTGCTTTGTGGGCTGAGATGGGGAATCGCTGAATTTTGGACTCGGCCGGTGACAAAATGTTCCAAACACACCCCCTGCACAACTCCACCGGGGAAGGTGCCAGACAGGAGTTCTCCTGGTAGTTTTTACACTACCTTGGTAGGCATCTGAAAGACACCACAAAAGTTGTTCTACCTGCTTTGTGGGCTGAGATGGGGAACCGCTGAATTTTGGACTCGGCTGGTGACAAAATGTTCCAAACACACGCCATGCACAACTCCACCGGGGAAGGTGCCAGACAGGAGTTCTCCTGGTAGTTTTTACATTGCTCCGGTAGGCATCTGAAAGGCACAAGAAAATTTGTTGTACCTGCTTTGTGGGCTGAGATGGGGAACCGCTGAATTTTGGAGTCGGCTGGTGACAAAATGTTCCAAAAACACCCCATGCACAATTCCACCGGGGAAGGTGCCAGACAAGAATTCTCTTGATAGTTTTTACACTACCTTGGTAGGCATCTAAAAGACACCACAAAAGTTGTTCTACCTGCTTTCTGGGCTGAGATGGGGAAGAGCTGTATTTTGGACTCGGCTGGTGACAAAATGTTCCAAACACACCCCCTGCACAACTCCACCGGGGAAGGTGCCAGACAGGAGTTCTCCTGGTAGTTTTTACACTACCTTGGTAGGCATCTAAAAGACACCACAAAAGTTGTTCTACCTGCTTTCTGGGCTGAGATGGGGAAACGCTGAATTTTGGACTCGGCTGGTGACAAAATGTTTCAAACACACCCCATGCACAACTCCACCACGGAAGGTGCCAGAGAAGAGTTCTCTTAGTAGTTTTTACACTACCTTGGTAGGCATTTGAAAGACACCACAAAAGTTGTTCTACCTGCTTTCTGGGCTGAGATGGGGAAATGCTGAATTTTGGAGTCGGCTGCTGACAAAATGTTCCAAACACACCCCATGCACAACTCCACCGGGGAAGGTGCCAGACAGGAGTTCTCCTGGTAGTTTTTACATTGCTCCGGTAGGCATCTGAAAGACACCACAAAAATTGTTCTACCTGCTTTCTGGGCTGAGATGGGGAACCGCTGAATTTTGGAGTTGGCCGGTGACAAAATGTTCCAAACACACCCCATGCACAACTCCACCGGGGAAGGTGCCAGACAGGAGTTCTCTTAGTAGTTTTTACACTACCTTGGTAGGCATCTGAAAGACACCACAAAAGTTGTTCTTCCTGCTTTCTGGGCTGAGATGGGGAACCGCTGAATTTTGGAGTCGGCTGGTGACAAAATGTTCCAAACACACCCCATGCACAACTCCACCGGGGAAGGTGCCAGACAGGAGTTCTCCTGGTAGTTTTTACATTGCTCCGGTAGGCATCTGAAAGACACCACAAAAGTTGTTCTACCTGCTTTGTGGGCTGAGATGGGGAACCGCTGAATTTTGGAGTCGGCCGGTGACAAAATGTTCCAAACACACCCCATGCACAACTCCACCGGGGAAGGTGCCAGGAACGAATTCTGTTGGTAGTTTTTACACTACCTTGGTAGGCAGCTGAAAGGCACAAGAAAAGTTGTTGTACCTGCTTTCTGGGCTGAGATGGGGAATAGCTGAATTTTGGACTCGGCTGGTGACAAAATGTTTCAAACACACCCCATGCACAACTCCACCACGGAAGGTGCCAGAGAAGAGTTCTCTTAGTAGTTTTTACACTACCTTGGTAGGCATTTGAAAGACACCACAAAAGTTGTTCTACCTGCTTTCTGGGCTGAGATGGGGAAATGCTGAATTTTGGAGTCGGCTGCTGACAAAATGTTCCAAACACACCCCATGCACAACTCCACCGGGGAAGGTGCCAGACAGGAGTTCTCCTGGTAGTTTTTACATTGCTCCGGTAGGCATCTGAAAGACACCACAAAAATTGTTCTACCTGCTTTCTGGGCTGAGATGGGGAACCGCTGAATTTTGGAGTTGGCCGGTGACAAAATGTTCCAAACACACCCCCTGCACAACTCCACCGGGGAAGGTGCCAGACAGGAGTTCTCTTAGTAGTTTTTACACTACCTTGGTAGGCATCTGAAAGACACCACAAAAGTTGTTCTTCCTGCTTTCTGGGCTGAGATGGGGAACCGCTGAATTTTGGAGTCGGCTGGTGACAAAATGTTCCAAAAACACCCCATGCACAACTCCACCGGGGAAGGTGCCAGACAGGAGTTCTCCTGGTAGTTTTTACATTGCTCCGGTAGGCATCTGAAAGACACCACAAAAGTTGTTCTACCTGCTTTCTGGGCTGAGATGGGGAACCGCTGAATTTTGGAGTCGGCCGGTGACAAAATGTTCCAAACACACCCCATGCACAACTCCACCGGGGAAGGTGCCAGGAACGAATTCTGTTGGTAGTTTTTACACTACCTTGGTAGGCAGCTGAAAGGCACAAGAAAAGTTGTTGTACCTGCTTTCTGGGCTGAGATGGGGAACCGCTGAATTTTGGACTCGGCTGGTGACAAAATGTTCCAAACACACCCCATGCACAACTCCACCGGGGAAGGTGCCAGACAGGAGTTCTCCTGGTAGTTTTTACATTGCTCCGGTAGGCATCTGAAAGATACCACAAAAGATGTTCTGCCTGCTTTCTGGGCTGAGATGGGGAACCGCTGAATTTTGGACTCGGCCGGTGACAAAATGTTCCAAACACACCCCCTGCACAACTCCACCGGGGAAGGTGCCAGAAAGGAGATCTCTTGATAGTTTTTACACTACCTTGGTAGGCATCTGAAAGACACCAGAAAAGTTGTTCTACCTGCTTTCTGGGCTGAGATGGGGAACCGCTGAATTTTGGACTCGGCTGGTATCAAAATGTTCCAAACACACCCCCTGCACAACTCCACCGGGGAAGGTGCCAGACAGGAGTTCTCCTGGTAGTTTTTACATTGCTCCGGTAGGCATCTGAAAGACACCACAAAAATTGTTCTACCTGCTTTCTGGGCTGAGATGGGGAACCGCTGAATTTTGGACTCGGCTGGTGACAAAATGTTCCAAACACACCCCCTGCACAACTCCACCGGGGAAGGTGCCAGACAAGAGTTCTCTTAGTAGTTTTTACACTACCTTGGTAGGCAGCTGAAAGGAACCACAAAAGATGTTCTACCTGCTTTCTGGGCTGAGATGGGGAACCGCTGAATTTTGGACTCGGCTGGTGACAAAATGTTCCAAACACACCCCATGCACAACTCCACCGAGAAGGTGCCAGACAGGAGTTCTCCTGGTAGTTTTTACATTGCTCCGGTAGGCATCTGAAAGATACCACAAAAGATGTTCTACCTGCTTTCTGGGCTGAGATGGGGAACCGCTGAATTTTGGACTCGGCCGGTGACAAAATGTTCCAAACACACCCCATGCACAACTCCACCGGGGAAGGTGCCAGAAAGGAGATCTCTTGATAGTTTTTACACTACCTTGGTAGGCAGCTGAAAGGCACCACAAAAGTTGTTCTACCTGCTTTCTGGGCTGAGATGGGGAACCGCTGAATTTTGGACTCGGCTGGTGACAAAATGTTCCAAACACACCCCATGCACAACTCCACCGGGGAAGGTGCCAGAAAGGAGATCTCTTGATAGTTTTTACACTACCTTGGTAGGCAGCTGAAAGGCACCACAAAAGTTGTTCTACCTGCTTTCTGGGCTGAGATGGGGAACCGCTGAATTTTGGACTCGGCTGGTGACAAAATGTTCCAAACACACCCCATGCACAACTCCACCGGGGAAGGTGCCAGACAAGAGTTCTCTTGATAGTTTTTACACTACCTTGGTAGGCATCTGAAAGACACCACAAAAGTTGTTCTACCTGCTTTCTGGGCTGAGATGGGGAACCGCTGAATTTTGGACTCGGCCGGTGACAAAATGTTCCAAACACACCCCATGCACAACTCCACCGGGGAAGGTGCCAGACAGGAGTTCTCCTGGTAGTTTTTACACTACCTTGGTAGGCAGCTGAAAGGCACCACAAAAGTTGTTCTTCCTGCTTTCTGGGCTGAGATGGGGAACCGCTGAATTTTGGACTCGGCTGGCGACAAAATGTTCCAAACACACCCCATGCACAACTCCACCGGGGAAGGTGCCAGACAGGAGTTCTCTTGGTAGTTTTTACACTACCTTGGTAGGCATCTAAAAGACACCACAAAAGTTGTTCTACCTGCTTTCTGGGCTTAGATGGGAAAACACTGAAATTTGGACTCGGCTGGTGACAAAATGTTCCAAACACACCCCATGCACAACTCCACCGGGGAAGGTGCCAGACAGGAGTTCTCTTGGTAGTTTTTACACTACCTTGGTAGGCATCTAAAAGACACCACAAAAGTTGTTCTACCTGCTTTCTGGGCTGAGATGGGGAACCGCTGAATTTTGGAGTCGGCCGGTGACAAAATGTTCCAAACACACCCCATGCACAACTCCACCGGGGAAGGTGCCAGAAAGGAGATCTCTTGATAGTTTTTACACTACCTTGGTAGGCAGCTGAAAGGCACCACAAAAGTTGTTCTACCTGCTTTCTGGGCTGAGATGGGGAAACGCTGAATTTTGGAGTCGGCTGGTGACAAAATGTTCCAAACACACCCCCTGCACAACTCCACCGGGGAAGGTGCCAGACAGGAGTTCTCCTGGTAGTTTTTACACTACCTTGGTAGGCATCTAAAAGACACCACAAAAGTTGTTCTACCTGCTTTCTGGGCTGAGATGGGGAACCGCTGAATTTTGGACTCGGCTGGTGAGAAAATGTTCCAAACACACCCCATGCACAACTCCACCACGGAAGGTGCCAGACAAGAGTTCTCTTAGTAGTTTTTACACTACCTTGGTAGGCATCTGAAAGACACCACAAAAGTTGTTCTACCTGCTTTCTGGGCTGAGATGGGGAAATGCTGAATTTTGGACTCGGCCGGTGACAAAATGTTCCAAACACACCCCATGCACAACTCCACCGGGGAAGGTGCCAGACAGGAGTTCTCCTGGTAGTTTTTACATTGCTCCGGTAGGCATCTGAAAGACACCACAATAATTGTTCTACCTGCTTTCTGGGCTGAGATGGGGAACCGCTGAATTTTGGACTCGGCCGGTGACAAAATGTTCCAAACACACCCCATGCACAACTCCACCGGGGAAGGTGCCAGACAGGAGTTCTCTTAGTAGTTTTTACACTACCTTGATAGGCATCTGAAAGACACCACAAAAGTTGTTCTTCCTGCTTTGTGGGCTGAGATGGGGAAACGCTGAATTTTGGACTCGGCTGGTGACAAAATGTTCCAAACACACCCCCTGCACAACTCCACCGGGGAAGGTGCCAGACAGGAGTTCTCCTGGTAGTTTTTACACTACCTTGGTAGGCAGCTGAAAGGCACCACAAAAGTTGTTCTACCTGCTTTGTGGGCTGAGATGGGGAATCGCTGAATTTTGGAGTCGGCTGGTGACAAAATGTTCCAAACACACCCCATGCACAACTCCACCGGGGAAGGTGCCAGACAAGAGTTCTCTTGATAGTTTTTACACTACCTTGGTAGGCATCTGAAAGACACCACAAAAGTTGTTCTACCTGCTTTCTGGGCTGAGATGGGGAACCGCTGAATTTTGGACTCGGCCGGTGACAAAATGTTCCAAACACACCCCATGCACAACTCCACCGGGGAAGGTGCCAGACAGGAGTTCTCCTGGTAGTTTTTACACTACCTTGGTAGGCAGCTGAAAGGCACCACAAAAGTTGTTCTTCCTGCTTTCTGGGCTGAGATGGGGAACCGCTGAATTTTGGACTCGGCTGGCGACAAAATGTTCCAAACACACCCCATGCACAACTCCACCGGGGAAGGTGCCAGACAGGAGTTCTCCTGGTAGTTTTTACACTACCTTGGTAGGCATTTGAAAGGCACCACAAAAGTTGTTCTTCCTGCTTTCTGGGCTGAGATGGGGAACCGCTGAATTTTGGACTCGGCCGGTGACAAAATGTTCCAAACACACCCCATGCACAACTCCACCGGGGAAGGTGCCAGACAGGAGTCCTCCTGGTAGTTTTTACACTACCTTGGTAGGCATCTGAAAGACACCACAAAAGTTGTTGTACCTGCTTTCTGGGCTGAGATGGGGAACCGCTGAATTTTGGAGTCGGCCGGTGACAAAATGTTCCAAACACACCCCATGCACAACTCCACCGGGGAAGGTGCCAGACAGGAGTTCTCTTGGTAGTTTTTACACTACCTTGGTAGGCATCTGAAAGGCACCACAAAAGTTGTTCTAACTGCTTTCTGGGCTGAGATGGGGAACCGCTGAATTTTGGAGTCGGCTGGTGACAAAATGTTCCAAACACACCCCATGCACAACTCCACCGGGGAAGGTGCCAGACAGGAGTTCTCCTGGTAGTTTTTACATTGCTCCGGTAGGCATCTGAAAGACACCACAAAAGTTGTTCTACCTGCTTTCTGGGCTGAGATGGGGAAATGCTGAATTTTGGACTCGGCTGGTGAGAAAATGTTCCAAACACACCCCCTGCACAACTCCACCGGGGAAGGTGCCAGACAGGAGTTCTCCTGGTAGTTTTTACACTACCTTGGTAGGCATCTAAAAGACACCACAAAAGTTGTTCTACCTGCTTTCTGGGCTGAGATGGGGAAACGCTGAATTTTGGACTCGGCTGGTGAGAAAATGTTCCAAACACACCCCATGCACAACTCCACCACGGAAGGTGCCAGACAAGAGTTCTCTTAGTAGTTTTTACACTACCTTGGTAGGCATTTGAAAGACACCACAAAAGTTGTTCTACCTGCTTTCTGGGCTGAGATGGGGAAATGCTGAATTTTGGAGTCGGCTGCTGACAAAATGTTCCAAACACACCCCATGCACAACTCCACCGGGGAAGGTGCCAGACAGGAGTTCTCCTGGTAGTTTTTACATTGCTCCGGTAGGCATCTGAAAGACACCACAAAAATTGTTCTACCTGCTTTCTGGGCTGAGATGGGGAACCGCTGAATTTTGGACTCGGCCGGTGACAAAATGTTCCAAACACACCCCCTGCACAACTCCACCGGGGAAGGTGCCAGACAGGAGTTCTCTTAGTAGTTTTTACACTACCTTGATAGGCATCTGAAAGACACCACAAAAGTTGTTCTTCCTGCTTTGTGGGCTGAGATGGGGAAACGCTGAATTTTGGACTCGGCTGGTGACAAAATGTTCCAAACACACCCCCTGAACAACTCCACCACGGAAGGTGCCAGAAAGGAGTTCTCCTGGTAGTTTTTACACTACCTTGGTAGGCAGCTGAAAGGCACCACAAAAGTTGTTCTACCTGCTTTGTGGGCTGAGATGGGGAATCGCTGAATTTTGGAGTCGGCTGGTGACAAAATGTTCCAAACACACCCCATGCACAACTCCACCGGGGAAGGTGCCAGAAAGGAGATCTCTTGATAGTTTTTACACTACCTTGGTAGGCAGCTGAAAGGCACCACAAAAGTTGTTCTACCTGCTTTCTGGGCTGAGATGGGGAATCGCTGAATTTTGGACTCGGCCGGTGACAAAATGTTCCAAACACACCCCATGCACAACTCCACCGGGGAAGGTGCCAGACAGGAGTTCTCCTGGTAGTTTTTACACTACCTTGGTAGGCATTTGAAAGGCACCACAAAAGTTGTTCTACCTGCTTTGTGGGCTGAGATGGGGAATCGCTGAATTTTGGACTCAGCTGGTGACAAAATGTTCCAAACACACGCCATGCACAACTCCACCGGGGAAGGTGCCAGACAGGAGTTCTCCTGGTAGTTTTTACACTACCTTGGTAGGCATTTGAAAGGCACCACAAAAGTTGTTCTTCCTGCTTTCTGGGCTGAGATGGGGAACCGCTGAATTTTGGACTCGGCCGGTGACAAAATGTTCCAAACACACCCCATGCACAACTCCACCGGGGAAGGTGCCAGACAGGAGTTCTCCTGGTAGTTTTTACATTGCTCCGGTAGGCATCTGAAAGACACCACAAAAATTGTTCTACCTGCTTTCTGGGCTGAGATGGGGAACCGCTGAATTTTGGACTCGGCCGGTGACAAAATGTTCCAAACACACCCCATGCACAACTCCACCGGGGAAGGTGCCAGACAGGAGTTCTCTTAGTAGTTTTTACACTACCTTGATAGGCATCTGAAAGACACCACAAAAGTTGTTCTTCCTGCTTTGTGGGCTGAGATGGGGAAACGCTGAATTTTGGACTCGGCTGGTGACAAAATGTTCCAAACACACCCCCTGCACAACTCCACCACGGAAGGTGCCAGAAAGGAGTTCTCCTGGTAGTTTTTACACTACCTTGGTAGGCAGCTGAAAGGCACCACAAAAGTTGTTCTACCTGCTTTGTGGGCTGAGATGGGGAATCGCTGAATTTTGGAGTCGGCTGGTGACAAAATGTTCCAAACACACCCCATGCACAACTCCACCGGGGAAGGTGCCAGAAAGGAGATCTCTTGATAGTTTTTACACTACCTTGGTAGGCAGCTGAAAGGCACCACAAAAGTTGTTCTACCTGCTTTCTGGGCTGAGATGGGGAATCGCTGAATTTTGGACTCGGCCGGTGACAAAATGTTCCAAACACACCCCATGCACAACTCCACCGAGGAAGGTGCCAGACAGGAGTTCTCCTGGTAGTTTTTACACTACCTTGGTAGGCATTTGAAAGGCACCACAAAAGTTGTTCTACCTGCTTTCTGGGCTGAGATGGGGAACCGCTGAATTTTGGACTCGGCCGGTGACAAAATGTTCCACAGACACCCCATGCACAACTCCACCGGGGAAGGTGCCAGGAACGAATTCTTTTGGTAGATTTACACTACCTTGGTAGGCAGCTGAAAGGCACAAGAAAAGTTGTTGTACCTGCTTTGTGGGCTGAGATGGGGAACCGCTGAATTTTGGACTCGGCTGGTGACAAAATGTTCCAAACACACCCCATGCACAACTCCACCGAGGAAGGTGCCAGACAGGAGTTCTCCTGGTAGTTTTTACACTACCTTGGTAGGCATCTGAAAGACACCACAAAAGTTGTTCTACCTGCTTTCTGGGCTGAGATGGGGAACCGCTGAATTTTGGACTCGGCTGGTGACAAAATGTTCCAAACACACCCCATGCACAACTCCACCGGGGAAGGTGCCAGACAGGAGTTCTCCTGGTAGTTTTTACATTGCTCCGGTAGGCATCTGAAAGACACCACAAAAGTTGTTCTACCTGCTTTCTGGGCTGAGATGGGGAACAGCTGAATTTTGGACTCGGCCGGTGACAAAATGTTCCAAACACACCCCATGCACAACTCCACCGGGGAAGGTGCCAGACAGGAGTCCTCCTGGTAGTTTTTACACTACCTTGGTAGGCATCTGAAAGACACCACAAAAGTTGTTGTACCTGCTTTCTGGGCTGAGATGGGGAACCGCTGAATTTTGGACTCGGCCGGTGACAAAATGTTCCAAACACACCCCATGCACAACTCCACCGGGGAAGGTGCCAGGAACGAATTCTGTTGGTAGTTTTTACACTACCTTGGTAGGCAGCTGAAAGGCACAAGAAAAGTTGTTGTACCTGCTTTCTGGGCTGAGATGGGGAATAGCTGAATTTTGGACTCGGCTGGTGACAAAATGTTTCAAACACACCCCATGCACAACTCCACCACGGAAGGTGCCAGAGAAGAGTTCTCTTAGTAGTTTTTACACTACCTTGGTAGGCATTTGAAAGACACCACAAAAGTTGTTCTACCTGCTTTCTGGGCTGAGATGGGGAAATGCTGAATTTTGGAGTCGGCTGCTGACAAAATGTTCCAAACACACCCCCTGCACAACTCCACCGGGGAAGGTGCCAGACAGGAGTTCTCCTGGTAGTTTTTACATTGCTCCGGTAGGCATCTGAAAGACACCACAAAAATTGTTCTACCTGCTTTCTGGGCTGAGATGGGGAACCGCTGAATTTTGGAGTCGGCTGGTGACAAAATGTTCCAAACACACCCCATGCACAACTCCACCGGGGAAGGTGCCAGACAGGAGTTCTCCTGGTAGTTTTTATATTGCTCCGGTAGGCATCAAAAAGACACCACAAAAGTTGTTCTACCTGCTTTCTGGGCTGAGATGGGGAACCGCTGAATTTTGGAGTCGGCCGGTGACAAAATGTTCCAAACACACCCCATGCACAACTCCACCGGGGAAGGTGCCAGGAACGAATTCTGTTGGTAGTTTTTACACTACCTTGGTAGGCAGCTGAAAGGCACAAGAAAAGTTGTTGTACCTGCTTTCTGGGCTGAGATGGGGAACCGCTGAATTTTGGACTCGGCTGGTGACAAAATGTTCCAAACACACCCCATGCACAACTCCACCGGGGAAGGTGCCAGACAGGAGTTCTCCTGGTAGTTTTTACATTGCTCCGGTAGGCATCTGAAAGATACCACAAAAGATGTTCTGCCTGCTTTCTGGGCTGAGATGGGGAACCGCTGAATTTTGGAGTCGGCCGGTGACAAAATGTTCCAAACACACCCCCTGCACAACTCCACCGGGGAAGGTGCCAGAAAGGAGATCTCTTGATAGTTTTTACACTACCTTGGTAGGCATCTGAAAGACACCAGAAAAGTTGTTCTACCTGCTTTCTGGGCTGAGATGGGGAACCGCTGAATTTTGGAGTCGGCTGGTATCAAAATGTTCCAAACACACCCCCTGCACAACTCCACCGGGGAAGGTGCCAGACAGGAGTTCTCCTGGTAGTTTTTACATTGCTCCGGTAGGCATCTGAAAGACACCACAAAAATTGTTCTACCTGCTTTCTGGGCTGAGATGGGGAACCGCTGAATTTTGGACTCGGCTGGTGACAAAATGTTCCAAACACACCCCCTGCACAACTCCACCGGGGAAGGTGCCAGACAAGAGTTCTCTTGATAGTTTTTACACTACCTTGGTAGGCATCTGAAAGACACCACAAAAGATGTTCTACCTGCTTTCTGGGCTGAGATGGGGAACCGCTGAATTTTGGACTCGGCTGGTGACAAAATGTTCCAAACACACCCCATGCACAACTCCACCGAGAAGGTGCCAGACAGGAGTTCTCCTGGTAGTTTTTACATTGCTCCGGTAGGCATCTGAAAGATACCACAAAAGATGTTCTACCTGCTTTCTGGGCTGAGATGGGGAACCGCTGAATTTTGGACTCGGCCGGTGACAAAATGTTCCAAACACACCCCATGCACAACTCCACCGGGGAAGGTGCCAGAAAGGAGATCTCTTGATAGTTTTTACACTACCTTGGTAGGCAGCTGAAAGGCACCACAAAAGTTGTTCTTCCTGCTTTCTGGGCTGAGATGGGGAACCGCTGAATTTTGGAGTCGGCTGGTGACAAGATGTTCCAAACACACCCCATGCACAACTCCACCGGGGAAGGTGCCAGAAAGGAGATCTCTTGATAGTTTTTACACTACCTTGGTAGGCAGCTGAAAGGCACCACAAAAGTTGTTCTACCTGCTTTGTGGGCTGAGATGGGGAAACGCTGAATTTTGGACTCGGCTGGTGACAAAATGTTCCAAACACACCCCATGCACAACTCCACCGGGGAAGGTGCCAGACAAGAGTTCTCTTGATAGTTTTTACACTACCTTGGTAGGCATCTGAAAGACACCACAAAAGTTGTTCTACCTGCTTTCTGGGCTGAGATGGGGAACCGCTGAATTTTGGACTCGGCTGGTGACAAAATGTTCCAAACACACCCCATGCACAACTCCACCGGGGAAGGTGCCAGACAGGAGTTCTCCTGGTAGTTTTTACACTACCTTGGTAGGCAGCTGAAAGGCACCACAAAAGTTGTTCTTCCTGCTTTCTGGGCTGAGATGGGGAACCGCTGAATTTTGGACTCGGCTGGCGACAAAATGTTCCAAACACACCCCATGCACAACTCCACCGGGGAAGGTGCCAGACAGGAGTTCTCTTGGTAGTTTTTACACTACCTTGGTAGGCATCTAAAAGACACCACAAAAGTTGTTCTACCTGCTTTCTGGGCTTAGATGGGAAAACACTGAATTTTGGAGTCGGCTGGTGACAAAATGTTCCAAACACACCCCATGCACAACTCCACCGGGGAAGGTGCCAGACAGGAGTTCTCTTGGTAGTTTTTACACTACCTTGGTAGGCATCTAAAAGACACCACAAAAGTTGTTCTGCCTGCTTTCTGGGCTGAGATGGGGAACCGCTGAATTTTGGAGTCGGCCGGTGACAAAATGTTCCAAACACACCCCATGCACAACTCCACCGGGGAAGGTGCCAGAAAGGAGATCTCTTGATAGTTTTTACACTACCTTGGTAGGCAGCTGAAAGGCACCACAAAAGTTGTTCTACCTGCTTTCTGGGCTGAGATGGGGAAACGCTGAATTTTGGAGTCGGCTGGTGACAAAATGTTCCAAACACACCCCCTGCACAACTCCACCGGGGAAGGTGCCAGACAGGAGTTCTCCTGGTAGTTTTTACACTACCTTGGTAGGCATCTAAAAGACACCACAAAAGTTGTTCTACCTGCTTTCTGGGCTGAGATGGGGAACCGCTGAATTTTGGACTCGGCTGGTGAGAAAATGTTCCAAACACACCCCATGCACAACTCCACCACGGAAGGTGCCAGACAGGAGTTCTCCTGGTAGTTTTTACACTACCTTGGTAGGCATTTGAAAGACACCACAAAAGTTGTTCTACCTGCTTTCTGGGCTGAGATGGGGAAATGCTGAATTTTGGAGTCGGCTGCTGACAAAATGTTCCAAACACACCCCATGCACAACTCCACCGGGGAAGGTGCCAGACAGGAGTTCTCCTGGTAGTTTTTACATTGCTCCGGTAGGCATCTGAAAGACACCACAATAATTGTTCTACCTGCTTTCTGGGCTGAGATGGGGAACCGCTGAATTTTGGACTCGGCCGGTGACAAAATGTTCCAAACACACCCCATGCACAACTCCACCGGGGAAGGTGCCAGACAGGAGTTCTCTTAGTAGTTTTTACACTACCTTGATAGGCATCTGAAAGACACCACAAAAGTTGTTCTTCCTGCTTTGTGGGCTGAGATGGGGAAACGCTGAATTTTGGACTCGGCTGGTGACAAAATGTTCCAAACACACCCCCTGCACAACTCCACCACGGAAGGTGCCAGACAGGAGTTCTCCTGGTAGTTTTTACACTACCTTGGTAGGCAGCTGAAAGGCACCACAAAAGTTGTTCTACCTGCTTTGTGGGCTGAGATGGGGAATCGCTGAATTTTGGAGTCGGCTGGTGACAAAATGTTCCAAACACACCCCATGCACAACTCCACCGGGGAAGGTGCCAGAAAGGAGATCTCTTGATAGTTTTTACACTACCTTGGTAGGCAGCTGAAAGGCACCACAAAAGTTGTTCTACCTGCTTTCTGGGCTGAGATGGGGAATCGCTGAATTTTGGACTCGGCCGGTGACAAAATGTTCCAAACACACCCCATGCACAACTCCACCGGGGAAGGTGCCAGACAGGAGTTCTCCTGGTAGTTTTTACACTACCTTGGTAGGCATTTGAAAGGCACCACAAAAGTTGTTCTACCTGCTTTGTGGGCTGAGATGGGGAATCGCTGAATTTTGGACTCAGCTGGTGACAAAATGTTCCAAACACACGCCATGCACAACTCCACCGGGGAAGGTGCCAGACAGGAGTTCTCCTGGTAGTTTTTACACTACCTTGGTAGGCATTTGAAAGGCACCACAAAAGTTGTTCTTCCTGCTTTCTGGGCTGAGATGGGGAACCGCTGAATTTTGGACTCGGCCGGTGACAAAATGTTCCAAACACACCCCATGCACAACTCCACCGGGGAAGGTGCCAGACAGGAGTCCTCCTGGTAGTTTTTACACTACCTTGGTAGGCATCTGAAAGACACCACAAAAGTTGTTGTACCTGCTTTCTGGGCTGAGATGGGGAACCGCTGAATTTTGGAGTCGGCCGGTGACAAAATGTTCCAAACACACCCCATGCACAACTCCACCGGGGAAGGTGCCAGACAGGAGTTCTCTTGGTAGTTTTTACACTACCTTGGTAGGCATCTGAAAGGCACCACAAAAGTTGTTCTAACTGCTTTCTGGGCTGAGATGGGGAACCGCTGAATTTTGGAGTCGGCTGGTGACAAAATGTTCCAAACAGACCCCATGCACAACTCCACCGGGGAAGGTGCCAGACAGGAGTTCTCCTGGTAGTTTTTACATTGCTCCGGTAGGCATCTGAAAGACACCACAAAAGTTGTTCTACCTGCTTTCTGGGCTGAGATGGGGAAATGCTGAATTTTGGACTCGGCTGGTGACAAAATGTTCCAAACACACCCCCTGCACAACTCCACCGGGGAAGGTGCCAGACAGGAGTTCTCCTGGTAGTTTTTACACTACCTTGGTAGGCATCTAAAAGACACCACAAAAGTTGTTCTACCTGCTTTCTGGGCTGAGATGGGGAACCGCTGAATTTTGGACTCGGCTGGTGAGAAAATGTTCCAAACACACCCCATGCACAACTCCACCACGGAAGGTGCCAGACAAGAGTTCTCTTAGTAGTTTTTACACTACCTTGGTAGGCATTTGAAAGACACCACAAAAGTTGTTCTACCTGCTTTCTGGGCTGAGATGGGGAAATGCTGAATTTTGGAGTCGGCTGCTGACAAAATGTTCCAAACACACCCCATGCACAACTCCACCGGGGAAGGTGCCAGACAGGAGTTCTCCTGGTAGTTTTTACATTGCTCCGGTAGGCATCTGAAAGACACCACAAAAATTGTTCTACCTGCTTTCTGGGCTGAGATGGGGAACCGCTGAATTTTGGAGTCGGCTGGTGACAAAATGTTCCAAACACACCCCCTGCACAACTCCACCGGGGAAGGTGCCAGACAGGAGTTCTCTTAGTAGTTTTTACACTACCTTGATAGGCATCTGAAAGACACCACAAAAGTTGTTCTTCCTGCTTTGTGGGCTGAGATGGGGAAACGCTGAATTTTGGACTCGGCTGGTGACAAAATGTTCCAAACACACCCCCTGAACAACTCCACCACGGAAGGTGCCAGAAAGGAGTTCTCCTGGTAGTTTTTACACTACCTTGGTAGGCAGCTGAAAGGCACCACAAAAGTTGTTCTACCTGCTTTGTGGGCTGAGATGGGGAATCGCTGAATTTTGGAGTCGGCTGGTGACAAAATGTTCCAAACACACCCCATGCACAACTCCACCGGGGAAGGTGCCAGAAAGGAGATCTCTTGATAGTTTTTACACTACCTTGGTAGGCAGCTGAAAGGCACCACAAAAGTTGTTCTACCTGCTTTCTGGGCTGAGATGGGGAATCGCTGAATTTTGGAGTCGGCCGGTGACAAAATGTTCCAAACACACCCCATGCACAACTCCACCGGGGAAGGTGCCAGAAAGGAGATCTCTTGATAGTTTTTACACTACCTTGGTAGGCAGCTGAAAGGCACCACAAAAGTTGTTCTACCTGCTTTCTGGGCTGAGATGGGGAATCGCTGAATTTTGGACTCGGCCGGTGACAAAATGTTCCAAACACACCCCATGCACAACTCCACCGGGGAAGGTGCCAGACAGGAGTTCTCCTGGTAGTTTTTACACTACCTTGGTAGGCATTTGAAAGGCACCACAAAAGTTGTTCTACCTGCTTTGTGGGCTGAGATGGGGAATCGCTGAATTTTGGACTCAGCTGGTGACAAAATGTTCCAAACACACGCCATGCACAACTCCACCGGGGAAGGTGCCAGACAGGAGTTCTCCTGGTAGTTTTTACACTACCTTGGTAGGCATTTGAAAGGCACCACAAAAGTTGTTCTTCCTGCTTTCTGGGCTGAGATGGGGAACCGCTGAATTTTGGACTCGGCCGGTGACAAAATGTTCCAAACACACCCCATGCACAACTCCACCGGGGAAGGTGCCAGACAGGAGTCCTCCTGGTAGTTTTTACACTACCTTGGTAGGCATCTGAAAGACACCACAAAAGTTGTTGTACCTGCTTTCTGGGCTGAGATGGGGAACCGCTGAATTTTGGAGTCGGCCGGTGACAAAATGTTCCAAACACACCCCATGCACAACTCCACCGGGGAAGGTGCCAGACAGGAGTTCTCTTGGTAGTTTTTACACTACCTTGGTAGGCATCTGAAAGGCACCACAAAAGTTGTTCTAACTGCTTTCTGGGCTGAGATGGGGAACCGCTGAATTTTGGAGTCGGCTGGTGACAAAATGTTCCAAACACACCCCATGCACAACTCCACCGGGGAAGGTGCCAGACAGGAGTTCTCCTGGTAGTTTTTACATTGCTCCGGTAGGCATCTGAAAGACACCACAAAAGTTGTTCTACCTGCTTTCTGGGCTGAGATGGGGAAATGCTGAATTTTGGACTCGGCTGGTGACAAAATGTTCCAAACACACCCCCTGCACAACTCCACCGGGGAAGGTGCCAGACAGGAGTTCTCCTGGTAGTTTTTACACTACCTTGGTAGGCATCTAAAAGACACCACAAAAGTTGTTCTACCTGCTTTCTGGGCTGAGATGGGGAAACGCTGAATTTTGGACTCGGCTGGTGAGAAAATGTTCCAAACACACCCCATGCACAACTCCACCACGGAAGGTGCCAGACAAGAGTTCTCTTAGTAGTTTTTACACTACCTTGGTAGGCATTTGAAAGACACCACAAAAGTTGTTCTACCTGCTTTCTGGGCTGAGATGGGGAAATGCTGAATTTTGGAGTCGGCTGCTGACAAAATGTTCCAAACACACCCCATGCACAACTCCACCGGGGAAGGTGCCAGACAGGAGTTCTCCTGGTAGTTTTTACATTGCTCCGGTAGGCATCTGAAAGACACCACAAAAATTGTTCTACCTGCTTTCTGGGCTGAGATGGGGAACCGCTGAATTTTGGAGTCGGCTGGTGACAAAATGTTCCAAACACACCCCCTGCACAACTCCACCGGGGAAGGTGCCAGACAGGAGTTCTCTTAGTAGTTTTTACACTACCTTGATAGGCATCTGAAAGACACCACAAAAGTTGTTCTTCCTGCTTTGTGGGCTGAGATGGGGAAACGCTGAATTTTGGACTCGGCTGGTGACAAAATGTTCCAAACACACCCCCTGAACAACTCCACCACGGAAGGTGCCAGAAAGGAGTTCTCCTGGTAGTTTTTACACTACCTTGGTAGGCAGCTGAAAGGCACCACAAAAGTTGTTCTACCTGCTTTGTGGGCTGAGATGGGGAATCGCTGAATTTTGGAGTCGGCTGGTGACAAAATGTTCCAAACACACCCCATGCACAACTCCACCGGGGAAGGTGCCAGAAAGGAGATCTCTTGATAGTTTTTACACTACCTTGGTAGGCAGCTGAAAGGCACCACAAAAGTTGTTCTACCTGCTTTCTGGGCTGAGATGGGGAATCGCTGAATTTTGGACTCGGCCGGTGACAAAATGTTCCAAACACACCCCATGCACAACTCCACCGGGGAAGGTGCCAGACAGGAGTTCTCCTGGTAGTTTTTACACTACCTTGGTAGGCATTTGAAAGGCACCACAAAAGTTGTTCTACCTGCTTTGTGGGCTGAGATGGGGAATCGCTGAATTTTGGACTCAGCTGGTGACAAAATGTTCCAAACACACGCCATGCACAACTCCACCGGGGAAGGTGCCAGACAGGAGTTCTCCTGGTAGTTTTTACACTACCTTGGTAGGCATTTGAAAGGCACCACAAAAGTTGTTCTTCCTGCTTTCTGGGCTGAGATGGGGAACCGCTGAATTTTGGACTCGGCCGGTGACAAAATGTTCCAAACACACCCCATGCACAACTCCACCGGGGAAGGTGCCAGACAGGAGTTCTCCTGGTAGTTTTTACATTGCTCCGGTAGGCATCTGAAAGACACCACAAAAATTGTTCTACCTGCTTTCTGGGCTGAGATGGGGAACCGCTGAATTTTGGACTCGGCCGGTGACAAAATGTTCCAAACACACCCCATGCACAACTCCACCGGGGAAGGTGCCAGACAGGAGTTCTCTTAGTAGTTTTTACACTACCTTGATAGGCATCTGAAAGACACCACAAAAGTTGTTCTTCCTGCTTTGTGGGCTGAGATGGGGAAACGCTGAATTTTGGACTCGGCTGGTGACAAAATGTTCCAAACACACCCCCTGCACAACTCCACCACGGAAGGTGCCAGAAAGGAGTTCTCCTGGTAGTTTTTACACTACCTTGGTAGGCAGCTGAAAGGCACCACAAAAGTTGTTCTACCTGCTTTGTGGGCTGAGATGGGGAATCGCTGAATTTTGGAGTCGGCTGGTGACAAAATGTTCCAAACACACCCCATGCACAACTCCACCGGGGAAGGTGCCAGAAAGGAGATCTCTTGATAGTTTTTACACTACCTTGGTAGGCAGCTGAAAGGCACCACAAAAGTTGTTCTACCTGCTTTCTGGGCTGAGATGGGGAATCGCTGAATTTTGGACTCGGCCGGTGACAAAATGTTCCAAACACACCCCATGCACAACTCCACCGGGGAAGGTGCCAGACAGGAGTTCTCCTGGTAGTTTTTACACTACCTTGGTAGGCATTTGAAAGGCACCACAAAAGTTGTTCTTCCTGCTTTCTGGGCTGAGATGGGGAACCGCTGAATTTTGGAGTCGGCCGGTGACAAAATGTTCCAAACACACCCCATGCACAACTCCACCGGGGAAGGTGCCAGACAGGAGTCCTCCTGGTAGTTTTTACACTACCTTGGTAGGCATCTGAAAGACACCACAAAAGTTGTTGTACCTGCTTTCTGGGCTGAGATGGGGAACCGCTGAATTTTGGAGTCGGCCGGTGACAAAATGTTCCAAACACACCCCATGCACAACTCCACCGGGGAAGGTGCCAGACAGGAGTTCTCTTGGTAGTTTTTACACTACCTTGGTAGGCATCTGAAAGGCACCACAAAAGTTGTTCTAACTGCTTTCTGGGCTGAGATGGGGAACCGCTGAATTTTGGAGTCGGCTGGTGACAAAATGTTCCAAACACACCCCATGCACAACTCCACCGGGGAAGGTGCCAGACAGGAGTTCTCCTGGTAGTTTTTACATTGCTCCGGTAGGCATCTGAAAGACACCACAAAAGTTGTTCTACCTGCTTTCTGGGCTGAGATGGGGAAATGCTGAATTTTGGACTCGGCTGGTGAGAAAATGTTCCAAACACACCCCCTGCACAACTCCACCGGGGAAGGTGCCAGACAGGAGTTCTCCTGGTAGTTTTTACACTACCTTGGTAGGCATCTAAAAGACACCACAAAAGTTGTTCTACCTGCTTTCTGGGCTGAGATGGGGAAACGCTGAATTTTGGACTCGGCTGGTGAGAAAATGTTCCAAACACACCCCATGCACAACTCCACCACGGAAGGTGCCAGACAAGAGTTCTCTTAGTAGTTTTTACACTACCTTGGTAGGCATTTGAAAGACACCACAAAAGTTGTTCTACCTGCTTTCTGGGCTGAGATGGGGAAATGCTGAATTTTGGAGTCGGCTGCTGACAAAATGTTCCAAACACACCCCATGCACAACTCCACCGGGGAAGGTGCCAGACAGGAGTTCTCCTGGTAGTTTTTACATTGCTCCGGTAGGCATCTGAAAGACACCACAAAAATTGTTCTACCTGCTTTGTGGGCTGAG
Source organism: Falco biarmicus (assembly GCF_023638135.1). Lineage (NCBI taxonomy): Eukaryota > Metazoa > Chordata > Aves > Falconiformes > Falconidae > Falco > Falco biarmicus. The sequence goes on along the minus strand of NW_026612018.1, from coordinate 373,754 downwards.
ATGGGGAACCGCTGAATTTTGGACTCGGCCGGTGACAAAATGTTCCAAACACACCCCCTGCACAACTCCACCGGGGAAGGTGCCAGACAGGAGTTCTCTTAGTAGTTTTTACACTACCTTGATAGGCATCTGAAAGACACCACAAAAGTTGTTCTTCCTGCTTTGTGGGCTGAGATGGGGAAACGCTGAATTTTGGACTCGGCTGGTGACAAAATGTTCCAAACACACCCCCTGAACAACTCCACCACGGAAGGTGCCAGAAAGGAGTTCTCCTGGTAGTTTTTACACTACCTTGGTAGGCAGCTGAAAGGCACCACAAAAGTTGTTCTACCTGCTTTGTGGGCTGAGATGGGGAATCGCTGAATTTTGGAGTCGGCTGGTGACAAAATGTTCCAAACACACCCCATGCACAACTCCACCGGGGAAGGTGCCAGAAAGGAGATCTCTTGATAGTTTTTACACTACCTTGGTAGGCAGCTGAAAGGCACCACAAAAGTTGTTCTACCTGCTTTCTGGGCTGAGATGGGGAATCGCTGAATTTTGGACTCAGCTGGTGACAAAATGTTCCAAACACACGCCATGCACAACTCCACCGGGGAAGGTGCCAGACAGGAGTTCTCCTGGTAGTTTTTACACTACCTTGGTAGGCATTTGAAAGGCACCACAAAAGTTGTTCTTCCTGCTTTCTGGGCTGAGATGGGGAACCGCTGAATTTTGGACTCGGCCGGTGACAAAATGTTCCAAACACACCTTTGCACAACTCCACCGGGGAAGGTGCCAGACAGGAGTTCTCCTGGTAGTTTTTACATTGCTCCGGTAGGCATCTGAAAGACACCACAAAAATTGTTCTACCTGCTTTCTGGGCTGAGATGGGGAACCGCTGAATTTTGGACTCGGCCGGTGACAAAATGTTCCAAACACACCCCATGCACAACTCCACCGGGGAAGGTGCCAGACAGGAGTTCTCTTAGTAGTTTTTACACTACCTTGATAGGCATCTGAAAGACACCACAAAAGTTGTTCTTCCTGCTTTGTGGGCTGAGATGGGGAACCGCTGAATTTTGGACTCGGCTGGTGACAAAATGTTCCAAACACACCCCCTGCACAACTCCACCACGGAAGGTGCCAGAAAGGAGTTCTCCTGGTAGTTTTTACACTACCTTGGTAGGCAGCTGAAAGGCACCACAAAAGTTGTTCTACCTGCTTTCTGGGCTGAGATGGGGAATCGCTGAATTTTGGAGTCGGCTGGTGACAAAATGTTCCAAACACACCCCATGCACAACTCCACCGGGGAAGGTGCCAGAAAGGAGATCTCTTGATAGTTTTTACACTACCTTGGTAGGCAGCTGAAAGGCACCACAAAAGTTGTTCTACCTGCTTTCTGGGCTGAGATGGGGAATCGCTGAATTTTGGACTCGGCCGGTGACAAAATGTTCCAAACACACCCCCTGCACAACTCCACCGGGGAAGGTGCCAGACAGGAGTTCTCCTGGTAGTTTTTACACTACCTTGGTAGGCATTTGAAAGGCACCACAAAAGTTGTTCTACCTGCTTTGTGGGCTGAGATGGGGAATCGCTGAATTTTGGACTCAGCTGGTGACAAAATGTTCCAAACACACGCCATGCACAACTCCACCGGGGAAGGTGCCAGACAGGAGTTCTCCTGGTAGTTTTTACACTACCTTGGTAGGCATTTGAAAGGCACCACAAAAGTTGTTCTTCCTGCTTTCTGGGCTGAGATGGGGAACCGCTGAATTTTGGAATCAGCTGGTGACAAAATGTTCCAAACACACGCCATGCACAACTCCACCGGGGAAGGTGCCAGACAGGAGTTCTCCTGGTAGTTTTTACACTACCTTGGTAGGCATCTGAAAGACACCACAAAAGTTGTTCTTCCTGCTTTCTGGGCTGAGATGGGGAACCGCTGAATTTTGGAGTCGGCTGGTGACAAAATGTTCCAAACACACCCCATGCACAACTCCACCGGGGAAGGTGCCAGACAGGAGTTCTCCTGGTAGTTTTTACATTGCTCCGGTAGGCATCTGAAAGACACCACAAAAGTTGTTCTACCTGCTTTCTGGGCTGAGATGGGGAACAGCTGAATTTTGGACTCGGCCGGTGACAAAATGTTCCAAACACACCCCATGCACAACACCACCGGGGAAGGTGCCAGACAGGAGTTCTCTTGGTAGTTTTTACACTACCTTGGTAGGCAGCTGAAAGGCACAAGAAAAGTTGTTGTACCTGCTTTGTGGGCTGAGATGGGGAACCGCTGAATTTTGGACTCGGCCGGTGACAAAATGTTCCAAACACACCCCATGCACAACTCCACCGGGGAAGGTGCCAGGAACGAATTCTGTTGGTAGTTTTTACACTACCTTGGTAGGCAGCTGAAAGGCACAAGAAAAGTTGTTGTACCTGCTTTCTGGGCTGAGATGGGGAATAGCTGAATTTTGGACTCGGCTGGTGACAAAATTTTTCAAACACACCCCATGCACAACTCCACCACGGAAGGTGCCAGAGAAGAGTTCTCTTAGTAGTTTTTACACTACCTTGGTAGGCATTTGAAAGACACCACAAAAGTTGTTCTACCTGCTTTCTGGGCTGAGATGGGGAAATGCTGAATTTTGGAGTCGGCTGCTGACAAAATGTTCCAAACACACCCCCTGCACAACTCCACCGGGGAAGGTGCCAGACAGGAGTTCTCCTGGTAGTTTTTACATTGCTCCGGTAGGCATCTGAAAGACACCACAAAAATTGTTCTACCTGCTTTCTGGGCTGAGATGGGGAACCGCTGAATTTTGGAGTCGGCTGGTGACAAAATGTTCCAAACACACCCCATGCACAACTCCACCGGGGAAGGTGCCAGACAGGAGTTCTCCTGGTAGTTTTTATATTGCTCCGGTAGGCATCAAAAAGACACCACAAAAGTTGTTCTACCTGCTTTCTGGGCTGAGATGGGGAACCGCTGAATTTTGGAGTCGGCCGGTGACAAAATGTTCCAAACACACCCCATGCACAACTCCACCGGGGAAGGTGCCAGGAACGAATTCTGTTGGTAGTTTTTACACTACCTTGGTAGGCAGCTGAAAGGCACAAGAAAAGTTGTTGTACCTGCTTTCTGGGCTGAGATGGGGAACCGCTGAATTTTGGACTCGGCTGGTGACAAAATGTTCCAAACACACCCCATGCACAACTCCACCGGGGAAGGTGCCAGACAGGAGTTCTCCTGGTAGTTTTTACATTGCTCCGGTAGGCATCTGAAAGATACCACAAAAGATGTTCTGCCTGCTTTCTGGGCTGAGATGGGGAACCGCTGAATTTTGGAGTCGGCCGGTGACAAAATGTTCCAAACACACCCCCTGCACAACTCCACCGGGGAAGGTGCCAGAAAGGAGATCTCTTGATAGTTTTTACACTACCTTGGTAGGCATCTGAAAGACACCAGAAAAGTTGTTCTACCTGCTTTCTGGGCTGAGATGGGGAACCGCTGAATTTTGGAGTCGGCTGGTATCAAAATGTTCCAAACACACCCCCTGCACAACTCCACCGGGGAAGGTGCCAGACAGGAGTTCTCCTGGTAGTTTTTACATTGCTCCGGTAGGCATCTGAAAGACACCACAAAAATTGTTCTACCTGCTTTCTGGGCTGAGATGGGGAACCGCTGAATTTTGGACTCGGCTGGTGACAAAATGTTCCAAACACACCCCCTGCACAACTCCACCGGGGAAGGTGCCAGACAAGAGTTCTCTTGATAGTTTTTACACTACCTTGGTAGGCATCTGAAAGACACCACAAAAGATGTTCTACCTGCTTTCTGGGCTGAGATGGGGAACCGCTGAATTTTGGACTCGGCTGGTGACAAAATGTTCCAAACACACCCCATGCACAACTCCACCGAGAAGGTGCCAGACAGGAGTTCTCCTGGTAGTTTTTACATTGCTCCGGTAGGCATCTGAAAGATACCACAAAAGATGTTCTACCTGCTTTCTGGGCTGAGATGGGGAACCGCTGAATTTTGGACTCGGCCGGTGACAAAATGTTCCAAACACACCCCATGCACAACTCCACCGGGGAAGGTGCCAGAAAGGAGATCTCTTGATAGTTTTTACACTACCTTGGTAGGCAGCTGAAAGGCACCACAAAAGTTGTTCTACCTGCTTTCTGGGCTGAGATGGGGAACCGCTGAATTTTGGAGTCGGCTGGTGACAAAATGTTCCAAACACACCCCATGCACAACTCCACCGGGGAAGGTGCCAGAAAGGAGATCTCTTGATAGTTTTTACACTACCTTGGTAGGCAGCTGAAAGGCACCACAAAAGTTGTTCTACCTGCTTTCTGGGCTGAGATGGGGAACCGCTGAATTTTGGACTCGGCTGGTGACAAAATGTTCCAAACACACCCCATGCACAACTCCACCGGGGAAGGTGCCAGACAAGAGTTCTCTTGATAGTTTTTACACTACCTTGGTAGGCATCTGAAAGACACCACAAAAGTTGTTCTACCTGCTTTCTGGGCTGAGATGGGGAACCGCTGAATTTTGGACTCGGCTGGTGACAAAATGTTCCAAACACACCCCATGCACAACTCCACCGGGGAAGGTGCCAGACAGGAGTTCTCCTGGTAGTTTTTACACTACCTTGGTAGGCAGCTGAAAGGCACCACAAAAGTTGTTCTTCCTGCTTTCTGGGCTGAGATGGGGAACCGCTGAATTTTGGACTCGGCTGGCGACAAAATGTTCCAAACACACCCCATGCACAACTCCACCGGGGAAGGTGCCAGACAGGAGTTCTCTTGGTAGTTTTTACACTACCTTGGTAGGCATCTAAAAGACACCACAAAAGTTGTTCTACCTGCTTTCTGGGCTTAGATGGGAAAACACTGAATTTTGGACTCGGCCGGTGACAAAATGTTCCAAACACACCCCATGCACAACTCCACCGGGGAAGGTGCCAGACAGGAGTTCTCTTGGTAGTTTTTACACTACCTTGGTAGGCATCTAAAAGACACCACAAAAGTTGTTCTGCCTGCTTTCTGGGCTGAGATGGGGAACCGCTGAATTTTGGAGTCGGCCGGTGACAAAATGTTCCAAACACACCCCATGCACAACTCCACCGGGGAAGGTGCCAGAAAGGAGATCTCTTGATAGTTTTTACACTACCTTGGTAGGCAGCTGAAAGGCACCACAAAAGTTGTTCTACCTGCTTTCTGGGCTGAGATGGGGAAACGCTGAATTTTGGAGTCGGCTGGTGACAAAATGTTCCAAACACACCCCCTGCACAACTCCACCGGGGAAGGTGCCAGACAGGAGTTCTCCTGGTAGTTTTTACACTACCTTGGTAGGCATCTAAAAGACACCACAAAAGTTGTTCTACCTGCTTTCTGGGCTGAGATGGGGAACCGCTGAATTTTGGACTCGGCTGGTGAGAAAATGTTCCAAACACACCCCATGCACAACTCCACCACGGAAGGTGCCAGACAAGAGTTCTCTTAGTAGTTTTTACACTACCTTGGTAGGCATTTGAAAGACACCACAAAAGTTGTTCTACCTGCTTTCTGGGCTGAGATGGGGAAATGCTGAATTTTGGAGTCGGCTGCTGACAAAATGTTCCAAACACACCCCATGCACAACTCCACCGGGGAAGGTGCCAGACAGGAGTTCTCCTGGTAGTTTTTACATTGCTCCGGTAGGCATCTGAAAGACACCACAATAATTGTTCTACCTGCTTTCTGGGCTGAGATGGGGAACCGCTGAATTTTGGACTCGGCCGGTGACAAAATGTTCCAAACACACCCCCTGCACAACTCCACCGGGGAAGGTGCCAGACAGGAGTTCTCTTAGTAGTTTTTACACTACCTTGATAGGCATCTGAAAGACACCACAAAAGTTGTTCTTCCTGCTTTGTGGGCTGAGATGGGGAAACGCTGAATTTTGGACTCGGCTGGTGACAAAATGTTCCAAACACACCCCCTGCACAACTCCACCACGGAAGGTGCCAGAAAGGAGTTCTCCTGGTAGTTTTTACACTACCTTGGTAGGCAGCTGAAAGGCACCACAAAAGTTGTTCTACCTGCTTTGTGGGCTGAGATGGGGAATCGCTGAATTTTGGAGTCGGCTGGTGACAAAATGTTCCAAACACACCCCATGCACAACTCCACCGGGGAAGGTGCCAGAAAGGAGATCTCTTGATAGTTTTTACACTACCTTGGTAGGCAGCTGAAAGGCACCACAAAAGTTGTTCTACCTGCTTTCTGGGCTGAGATGGGGAATCGCTGAATTTTGGACTCGGCCGGTGACAAAATGTTCCAAACACACCCCCTGCACAACTCCACCGGGGAAGGTGCCAGACAGGAGTTCTCCTGGTAGTTTTTACACTACCTTGGTAGGCATTTGAAAGGCACCACAAAAGTTGTTCTACCTGCTTTGTGGGCTGAGATGGGGAATCGCTGAATTTTGGACTCAGCTGGTGACAAAATGTTCCAAACACACGCCATGCACAACTCCACCGGGGAAGGTGCCAGACAGGAGTTCTCCTGGTAGTTTTTACACTACCTTGGTAGGCATTTGAAAGGCACCACAAAAGTTGTTCTTCCTGCTTTCTGGGCTGAGATGGGGAACCGCTGAATTTTGGACTCGGCCGGTGACAAAATGTTCCAAACACACCCCATGCACAACTCCACCGGGGAAGGTGCCAGACAGGAGTCCTCCTGGTAGTTTTTACACTACCTTGGTAGGCATCTGAAAGACACCACAAAAGTTGTTGTACCTGCTTTCTGGGCTGAGATGGGGAACCGCTGAATTTTGGAGTCGGCCGGTGACAAAATGTTCCAAACACACCCCATGCACAACTCCACCGGGGAAGGTGCCAGACAGGAGTTCTCTTGGTAGTTTTTACACTACCTTGGTAGGCATCTGAAAGGCACCACAAAAGTTGTTCTAACTGCTTTCTGGGCTGAGATGGGGAACCGCTGAATTTTGGAGTCGGCTGGTGACAAAATGTTCCAAACACACCCCATGCACAACTCCACCGGGGAAGGTGCCAGACAGGAGTTCTCCTGGTAGTTTTTACATTGCTCCGGTAGGCATCTGAAAGACACCACAAAAGTTGTTCTACCTGCTTTCTGGGCTGAGATGGGGAAATGCTGAATTTTGGACTCGGCTGGTGAGAAAATGTTCCAAACACACCCCCTGCACAACTCCACCGGGGAAGGTGCCAGACAGGAGTTCTCCTGGTAGTTTTTACACTACCTTGGTAGGCATCTAAAAGACACCACAAAAGTTGTTCTACCTGCTTTCTGGGCTGAGATGGGGAAACGCTGAATTTTGGAGTCGGCTGGTGACAAAATGTTCCAAACACACCCCCTGCACAACTCCACCGGGGAAGGTGCCAGACAGGAGTTCTCCTGGTAGTTTTTACACTACCTTGGTAGGCATCTAAAAGACACCACAAAAGTTGTTCTACCTGCTTTCTGGGCTGAGATGGGGAACCGCTGAATTTTGGACTCGGCTGGTGAGAAAATGTTCCAAACACACCCCATGCACAACTCCACCACGGAAGGTGCCAGACAAGAGTTCTCTTAGTAGTTTTTACACTACCTTGGTAGGCATTTGAAAGACACCACAAAAGTTGTTCTACCTGCTTTCTGGGCTGAGATGGGGAAATGCTGAATTTTGGAGTCGGCTGGTGACAAAATGTTCCAAACACACCCCCTGCACAACTCCACCGGGGAAGGTGCCAGACAGGAGTTCTCTTAGTAGTTTTTACACTACCTTGATAGGCATCTGAAAGACACCACAAAAGTTGTTCTTCCTGCTTTGTGGGCTGAGATGGGGAAACGCTGAATTTTGGACTCGGCTGGTGACAAAATGTTCCAAACACACCCCCTGAACAACTCCACCACGGAAGGTGCCAGAAAGGAGTTCTCCTGGTAGTTTTTACACTACCTTGGTAGGCAGCTGAAAGGCACCACAAAAGTTGTTCTACCTGCTTTCTGGGCTGAGATGGGGAATCGCTGAATTTTGGAGTCGGCTGGTGACAAAATGTTCCAAACACACCCCATGCACAACTCCACCGGGGAAGGTGCCAGAAAGGAGATCTCTTGATAGTTTTTACACTACCTTGGTAGGCAGCTGAAAGGCACCACAAAAGTTGTTCTACCTGCTTTCTGGGCTGAGATGGGGAATCGCTGAATTTTGGACTCGGCCGGTGACAAAATGTTCCAAACACACCCCATGCACAACTCCACCGGGGAAGGTGCCAGACAGGAGTTCTCCTGGTAGTTTTTACACTACCTTGGTAGGCATTTGAAAGGCACCACAAAAGTTGTTCTACCTGCTTTGTGGGCTGAGATGGGGAATCGCTGAATTTTGGACTCAGCTGGTGACAAAATGTTCCAAACACACGCCATGCACAACTCCACCGGGGAAGGTGCCAGACAGGAGTTCTCCTGGTAGTTTTTACACTACCTTGGTAGGCATTTGAAAGGCACCACAAAAGTTGTTCTTCCTGCTTTCTGGGCTGAGATGGGGAACCGCTGAATTTTGGACTCGGCCGGTGACAAAATGTTCCAAACACACCCCATGCACAACTCCACCGGGGAAGGTGCCAGACAGGAGTTCTCCTGGTAGTTTTTACATTGCTCCGGTAGGCATCTGAAAGACACCACAAAAATTGTTCTACCTGCTTTCTGGGCTGAGATGGGGAACCGCTGAATTTTGGACTCGGCCGGTGACAAAATGTTCCAAACACACCCCATGCACAACTCCACCGGGGAAGGTGCCAGACAGGAGTTCTCTTAGTAGTTTTTACACTACCTTGATAGGCATCTGAAAGACACCACAAAAGTTGTTCTTCCTGCTTTGTGGGCTGAGATGGGGAAACGCTGAATTTTGGACTCGGCTGGTGACAAAATGTTCCAAACACACCCCCTGCACAACTCCACCACGGAAGGTGCCAGAAAGGAGTTCTCCTGGTAGTTTTTACACTACCTTGGTAGGCAGCTGAAAGGCACCACAAAAGTTGTTCTACCTGCTTTGTGGGCTGAGATGGGGAATCGCTGAATTTTGGAGTCGGCTGGTGACAAAATGTTCCAAACACACCCCATGCACAACTCCACCGGGGAAGGTGCCAGAAAGGAGATCTCTTGATAGTTTTTACACTACCTTGGTAGGCAGCTGAAAGGCACCACAAAAGTTGTTCTCCCTGCTTTCTGGGCTGAGATGGGGAATCGCTGAATTTTGGACTCGGCCGGTGACAAAATGTTCCAAACACACCCCATGCACAACTCCACCGGGGAAGGTGCCAGACAGGAGTTCTCCTGGTAGTTTTTACACTACCTTGGTAGGCATTTGAAAGGCACCACAAAAGTTGTTCTTCCTGCTTTCTGGGCTGAGATGGGGAACCGCTGAATTTTGGACTCGGCCGGTGACAAAATGTTCCAAACACACCCCATGCACAACTCCACCGGGGAAGGTGCCAGACAGGAGTCCTCCTGGTAGTTTTTACACTACCTTGGTAGGCATCTGAAAGACACCACAAAAGTTGTTGTACCTGCTTTCTGGGCTGAGATGGGGAACCGCTGAATTTTGGAGTCGGCCGGTGACAAAATGTTCCAAACACACCCCATGCACAACTCCACCGGGGAAGGTGCCAGACAGGAGTTCTCTTGGTAGTTTTTACACTACCTTGGTAGGCATCTGAAAGGCACCACAAAAGTTGTTCTAACTGCTTTCTGGGCTGAGATGGGGAACCGCTGAATTTTGGAGTCGGCTGGTGACAAAATGTTCCAAACACACCCCATGCACAACTCCACCGGGGAAGGTGCCAGACAGGAGTTCTCCTGGTAGTTTTTACATTGCTCCGGTAGGCATCTGAAAGACACCACAAAAGTTGTTCTACCTGCTTTCTGGGCTGAGATGGGGAAATGCTGAATTTTGGACTCGGCTGGTGAGAAAATGTTCCAAACACACCCCCTGCACAACTCCACCGGGGAAGGTGCCAGACAGGAGTTCTCCTGGTAGTTTTTACACTACCTTGGTAGGCATCTAAAAGACACCACAAAAGTTGTTCTACCTGCTTTCTGGGCTGAGATGGGGAAACGCTGAATTTTGGACTCGGCTGGTGAGAAAATGTTCCAAACACACCCCATGCACAACTCCACCACGGAAGGTGCCAGACAAGAGTTCTCTTAGTAGTTTTTACACTACCTTGGTAGGCATTTGAAAGGCACCACAAAAGTTGTTCTTCCTGCTTTCTGGGCTGAGATGGGGAACCGCTGAATTTTGGACTCGGCCGGTGACAAAAATGTTCCAAACACACCCCATGCACAACTCCACCGGGGAAGGTGCCAGACAGGAGTTCTCCTGGTAGTTTTTACATTGCTCCGGTAGGCATCTGAAAGACACCACAAAAATTGTTCTACCTGCTTTGTGGGCTGAGATGGGGAACCGCTGAATTTTGGACTCGGCCGGTGACAAAATGTTCCAAACACACCCCCTGCACAACTCCACCGGGGAAGGTGCCAGACAGGAGTTCTCTTAGTAGTTTTTACACTACCTTGATAGGCATCTGAAAGACACCACAAAAGTTGTTCTTCCTGCTTTGTGGGCTGAGATGGGGAAACGCTGAATTTTGGACTCGGCTGGTGACAAAATGTTCCAAACACACCCCCTGAACAACTCCACCACGGAAGGTGCCAGAAAGGAGTTCTCCTGGTAGTTTTTACACTACCTTGGTAGGCAGCTGAAAGGCACCACAAAAGTTGTTCTACCTGCTTTGTGGGCTGAGATGGGGAATCGCTGAATTTTGGAGTCGGCTGGTGACAAAATGTTCCAAACACACCCCATGCACAACTCCACCGGGGAAGGTGCCAGAAAGGAGATCTCTTGATAGTTTTTACACTACCTTGGTAGGCAGCTGAAAGGCACCACAAAAGTTGTTCTACCTGCTTTCTGGGCTGAGATGGGGAATCGCTGAATTTTGGACTCGGCCGGTGACAAAATGTTCCAAACACACCCCCTGCACAACTCCACCGGGGAAGGTGCCAGACAGGAGTTCTCCTGGTAGTTTTTACACTACCTTGGTAGGCATTTGAAAGGCACCACAAAAGTTGTTCTACCTGCTTTGTGGGCTGAGATGGGGAATCGCTGAATTTTGGACTCAGCTGGTGACAAAATGTTCCAAACACACGCCATGCACAACTCCACCGGGGAAGGTGCCAGACAGGAGTTCTCCTGGTAGTTTTTACACTACCTTGGTAGGCATTTGAAAGGCACCACAAAAGTTGTTCTTCCTGCTTTCTGGGCTGAGATGGGGAACCGCTGAATTTTGGACTCGGCCGGTGACAAAATGTTCCAAACACACCTTTGCACAACTCCACCGGGGAAGGTGCCAGACAGGAGTTCTCCTGGTAGTTTTTACATTGCTCCGGTAGGCATCTGAAAGACACCACAAAAATTGTTCTACCTGCTTTCTGGGCTGAGATGGGGAACCGCTGAATTTTGGACTCGGCCGGTGACAAAATGTTCCAAACACACCCCATGCACAACTCCACCGGGGAAGGTGCCAGACAGGAGTTCTCTTAGTAGTTTTTACACTACCTTGATAGGCATCTGAAAGACACCACAAAAGTTGTTCTTCCTGCTTTGTGGGCTGAGATGGGGAACCGCTGAATTTTGGAGTCGGCTGGTGACAAAATGTTCCAAACACACCCCCTGCACAACTCCACCACGGAAGGTGCCAGAAAGGAGTTCTCCTGGTAGTTTTTACACTACCTTGGTAGGCAGCTGAAAGGCACCACAAAAGTTGTTCTACCTGCTTTCTGGGCTGAGATGGGGAATCGCTGAATTTTGGAGTCGGCTGGTGACAAAATGTTCCAAACACACCCCATGCACAACTCCACCGGGGAAGGTGCCAGAAAGGAGATCTCTTGATAGTTTTTACACTACCTTGGTAGGCAGCTGAAAGGCACCACAAAAGTTGTTCTACCTGCTTTCTGGGCTGAGATGGGGAATCGCTGAATTTTGGACTCGGCCGGTGACAAAATGTTCCAAACACACCCCCTGCACAACTCCACCGGGGAAGGTGCCAGACAGGAGTTCTCCTGGTAGTTTTTACACTACCTTGGTAGGCATTTGAAAGGCACCACAAAAGTTGTTCTACCTGCTTTGTGGGCTGAGATGGGGAATCGCTGAATTTTGGACTCAGCTGGTGACAAAATGTTCCAAACACACGCCATGCACAACTCCACCGGGGAAGGTGCCAGACAGGAGTTCTCCTGGTAGATTTTACACTACCTTGGTAGGCATTTGAAAGGCACCACAAAAGTTGTTCTTCCTGCTTTCTGGGCTGAGATGGGGAACCGCTGAATTTTGGACTCGGCCGGTGACAAAATGTTCCAAACACACCCCATGCACAACTCCACCGGGGAAGGTGCCAGACAGGAGTCCTCCTGGTAGTTTTTACACTACCTTGGTAGGCATCTGAAAGACACCACAAAAGTTGTTCTACCTGCTTTCTGGGCTGAGATGGGGAATCGCTGAATTTTGGACTCGGCCGGTGACAAAATGTTCCAAACACACCCCATGCACAACTCCACCGGGGAAGGTGCCAGACAGGAGTTCTCTTGGTAGTTTTTACACTACCTTGGTAGGCATCTGAAAGGCACCACAAAAGTTGTTCTAACTGCTTTCTGGGCTGAGATGGGGAACCGCTGAATTTTGGAGTCGGCTGGTGACAAAATGTTCCAAACACACCCCATGCACAACTCCACCGGGGAAGGTGCCAGACAGGAGTTCTCCTGGTAGTTTTTACATTGCTCCGGTAGGCATCTGAAAGACACCACAAAAGTTGTTCTACCTGCTTTGTGGGCTGAGATGGGGAACCGCTGAATTTTGGAGTCGGCTGGTGACAAAATGTTCCAAACACACGCCATGCACAACTCCACCGGGGAAGGTGCCAGACAGGAGTTCTGTTGGTAGATTTTACACTACCTTGGTAGGCATCTGAAAGACACCACAAAAGTTGTTCTACCTGCTTTCTGGGCTGAGATGGGGAAATGCTGAATTTTGGAGTCGGCTGCTGACAAAATGTTCCAAACACACCCCATGCACAACTCCACCGGGGAAGGTGCCAGACAGGAGTTCTCCTGGTAGTTTTTACATTGCTCCGGTAGGCATCTGAAAGACACCACAAAAATTGTTCTACCTGCTTTGTGGGCTGAGTTGGGGAACCGCTGAATTTTGGACTCGGCTGGTGACAAAATGTTCCAAACACACCCCATGCACAACTCCACCGGGGAAGGTGCCAGACAGGAGTTCTCTTAGTAGTTTTTACACTACCTTGGTAGGCATCTGAAAGACACCACAAAAGTTGTTCTTCCTGCTTTCTGGGCTGAGATGGGGAACCGCTGAATTTTGGACTCGGCTGGTGACAAAATGTTCCAAACACACCCCCTGCACAACTCCACCGGGGAAGGTGCCAGACAGGAGTTCTCCTGGTAGTTTTTACATTGCTCCGGTAGGCATCTGAAAGACACCACAAAAGTTGTTCTACCTGCTTTCTGGGCTGAGATGGGGAACCGCTGAATTTTGGACTCGGCTGGTGACAAAATGTTCCAAACACACCCCATGCACAACTCCACCGGGGAAGGTGCCAGACAGGAGTTCTCTTGGTAGTTTTTACACTACCTTGGTAGGCAGCTGAAAGGCACCACAAAAGTTGTTCTACCTGCTTTCTGGGCTGAGATGGGGAATAGCTGAATTTTGGACTCGGCTGGTGACAAAATGTTCCAAACACACCCCATGCACAACTCCACCGAGAAGGTGCCAGACAGGAGTTCTCCTGGTAGTTTTTACATTGCTCCGGTAGGCATCTGAAAGATACCACAAAAGATGTTCTACCTGCTTTCTGGGCTGAGATGGGGAACCGCTGAATTTTGGACTCGGCTGGTGAGAAAATGTTCCAAACACACCCCATGCACAACTCCACCGGGGAAGGTGCCAGAAAGGAGATCTCTTGATAGTTTTTACACTACCTTGGTAGGCAGCTGAAAGGCACCACAAAAGTTGTTCTACCTGCTTTCTGGGCTGAGATGGGGAATCGCTGAATTTTGGACTCGGCCGGTGACAAAATGTTCCAAACACACCCCCTGCACAACTCCACCGGGGAAGGTGCCAGACAGGAGTTCTCCTGGTAGTTTTTACACTACCTTGGTAGGCATCTGAAAGACACCACAAAAGTTGTTCTTCCTGCTTTGTGGGCTGAGATGGGGAACCGCTGAATTTTGGACTCGGCTGGTGACAAAATGTTCCAAACACACCCCCTGCACAACTCCACCACGGAAGGTGCCAGAAAGGAGTTCTCCTGGTAGTTTTTACACTACCTTGGTAGGCAGCTGAAAGGCACCACAAAAGTTGTTCTACCTGCTTTCTGGGCTGAGATGGGGAATCGCTGAATTTTGGAGTCGGCTGGTGACAAAATGTTCCAAACACACCCCATGCACAACTCCACCGGGGAAGGTGCCAGAAAGGAGATCTCTTGATAGTTTTTACACTACCTTGGTAGGCAGCTGAAAGGCACCACAAAAGTTGTTCTACCTGCTTTCTGGGCTGAGATGGGGAATCGCTGAATTTTGGACTCGGCCGGTGACAAAATGTTCCAAACACACCCCCTGCACAACTCCACCGGGGAAGGTGCCAGACAGGAGTTCTCCTGGTAGTTTTTACACTACCTTGGTAGGCATTTGAAAGGCACCACAAAAGTTGTTCTACCTGCTTTGTGGGCTGAGATGGGGAATCGCTGAATTTTGGACTCAGCTGGTGACAAAATGTTCCAAACACACGCCATGCACAACTCCACCGGGGAAGGTGCCAGACAGGAGTTCTCCTGGTAGTTTTTACACTACCTTGGTAGGCATTTGAAAGGCACCACAAAAGTTGTTCTTCCTGCTTTCTGGGCTGAGATGGGGAACCGCTGAATTTTGGACTCGGCCGGTGACAAAATGTTCCAAACACACCCCATGCACAACTCCACCGGGGAAGGTGCCAGACAGGAGTCCTCCTGGTAGTTTTTACACTACCTTGGTAGGCATCTGAAAGACACCACAAAAGTTGTTCTACCTGCTTTCTGGGCTGAGATGGGGAATCGCTGAATTTTGGACTCGGCCGGTGACAAAATGTTCCAAACACACCCCATGCACAACTCCACCGGGGAAGGTGCCAGACAGGAGTTCTCTTGGTAGTTTTTACACTACCTTGGTAGGCATCTGAAAGGCACCACAAAAGTTGTTCTAACTGCTTTCTGGGCTGAGATGGGGAACCGCTGAATTTTGGAGTCGGCTGGTGACAAAATGTTCCAAACACACCCCATGCACAACTCCACCGGGGAAGGTGCCAGACAGGAGTTCTCCTGGTAGTTTTTACATTGCTCCGGTAGGCATCTGAAAGACACCACAAAAGTTGTTCTACCTGCTTTGTGGGCTGAGATGGGGAACCGCTGAATTTTGGAGTCGGCTGGTGACAAAATGTTCCAAACACACCCCATGCACAACTCCACCGGGGAAGGTGCCAGGAACGAATTCTGTTGGTAGTTTTTACACTACCTTGGTAGGCATCTGAAAGACACCACAAAAGTTGTTCTACCTGCTTTCTGGGCTGAGATGGGGAAATGCTGAATTTTGGACTCGGCTGGTGAGAAAATGTTCCAAACACACCCCCTGCACAACTCCACCGGGGAAGGTGCCAGACAGGAGTTCTCCTGGTAGTTTTTACACTACCTTGGTAGGCATCTAAAAGACACCACAAAAGTTGTTCTACCTGCTTTCTGGGCTGAGATGGGGAAACGCTGAATTTTGGAGTTGGCCGGTGACAAAATGTTCCAAACACACCCCATGCACAACTCCACCACGGAAGGTGCCAGACAAGAGTTCTCTTAGTAGTTTTTACACTACCTTGGTAGGCATTTGAAAGGCACCACAAAAGTTGTTCTTCCTGCTTTCTGGGCTGAGATGGGGAACCGCTGAATTTTGGACTCGGCCGGTGACAAAATGTTCCAAACACACCCCATGCACAACTCCACCGGGGAAGGTGCCAGACAGGAGTTCTCCTGGTAGTTTTTACATTGCTCCGGTAGGCATCTGAAAGACACCACAAAAATTGTTCTACCTGCTTTGTGGGCTGAGATGGGGAACCGCTGAATTTTGGACTCGGCCGGTGACAAAATGTTCCAAACACACCCCCTGCACAACTCCACCGGGGAAGGTGCCAGACAGGAGTTCTCTTAGTAGTTTTTACACTACCTTGATAGGCATCTGAAAGACACCACAAAAGTTGTTCTTCCTGCTTTGTGGGCTGAGATGGGGAAACGCTGAATTTTGGACTCGGCTGGTGACAAAATGTTCCAAACACACCCCCTGAACAACTCCACCACGGAAGGTGCCAGAAAGGAGTTCTCCTGGTAGTTTTTACACTACCTTGGTAGGCAGCTGAAAGGCACCACAAAAGTTGTTCTACCTGCTTTGTGGGCTGAGATGGGGAATCGCTGAATTTTGGAGTCGGCTGGTGACAAAATGTTCCAAACACACCCCATGCACAACTCCACCGGGGAAGGTGCCAGAAAGGAGATCTCTTGATAGTTTTTACACTACCTTGGTAGGCAGCTGAAAGGCACCACAAAAGTTGTTCTACCTGCTTTCTGGGCTGAGATGGGGAATCGCTGAATTTTGGACTCGGCCGGTGACAAAATGTTCCAAACACACCCCCTGCACAACTCCACCGGGGAAGGTGCCAGACAGGAGTTCTCCTGGTAGTTTTTACACTACCTTGGTAGGCATTTGAAAGGCACCACAAAAGTTGTTCTACCTGCTTTGTGGGCTGAGATGGGGAATCGCTGAATTTTGGACTCAGCTGGTGACAAAATGTTCCAAACACACGCCATGCACAACTCCACCGGGGAAGGTGCCAGACAGGAGTTCTCCTGGTAGTTTTTACACTACCTTGGTAGGCATTTGAAAGGCACCACAAAAGTTGTTCTTCCTGCTTTCTGGGCTGAGATGGGGAACCGCTGAATTTTGGACTCGGCCGGTGACAAAATGTTCCAAACACACCTTTGCACAACTCCACCGGGGAAGGTGCCAGACAGGAGTTCTCCTGGTAGTTTTTACATTGCTCCGGTAGGCATCTGAAAGACACCACAAAAATTGTTCTACCTGCTTTCTGGGCTGAGATGGGGAACCGCTGAATTTTGGACTCGGCCGGTGACAAAATGTTCCAAACACACCCCATGCACAACTCCACCGGGGAAGGTGCCAGACAGGAGTTCTCTTAGTAGTTTTTACACTACCTTGATAGGCATCTGAAAGACACCACAAAAGTTGTTCTTCCTGCTTTGTGGGCTGAGATGGGGAACCGCTGAATTTTGGACTCGGCTGGTGACAAAATGTTCCAAACACACCCCCTGCACAACTCCACCGGGGAAGGTGCCAGAAAGGAGTTCTCCTGGTAGTTTTTACACTACCTTGGTAGGCAGCTGAAAGACACCACAAAAGTTGTTCTACCTGCTTTCTGGGCTGAGATGGGGAATCGCTGAATTTTGGAGTCGGCTGGTGACAAAATGTTCCAAACACACCCCATGCACAACTCCACCGGGGAAGGTGCCAGAAAGGAGATCTCTTGATAGTTTTTACACTACCTTGGTAGGCAGCTGAAAGGCACCACAAAAGTTGTTCTACCTGCTTTCTGGGCTGAGATGGGGAATCGCTGAATTTTGGACTCGGCCGGTGACAAAATGTTCCAAACACACCCCCTGCACAACTCCACCGGGGAAGGTGCCAGACAGGAGTTCTCCTGGTAGTTTTTACACTACCTTGGTAGGCATTTGAAAGGCACCACAAAAGTTGTTCTACCTGCTTTGTGGGCTGAGATGGGGAATCGCTGAATTTTGGACTCAGCTGGTGACAAAATGTTCCAAACACACGCCATGCACAACTCCACCGGGGAAGGTGCCAGACAGGAGTTCTCCTGGTAGTTTTTACACTACCTTGGTAGGCATTTGAAAGGCACCACAAAAGTTGTTCTTCCTGCTTTCTGGGCTGAGATGGGGAATCGCTGAATTTTGGACTCGGCCGGTGACAAAATGTTCCAAACACACCCCATGCACAACTCCACCGGGGAAGGTGCCAGACAGGAGTCCTCCTGGTAGTTTTTACACTACCTTGGTAGGCATCTGAAAGACACCACAAAAGTTGTTCTACCTGCTTTCTGGGCTGAGATGGGGAATCGCTGAATTTTGGACTCGGCCGGTGACAAAATGTTCCAAACACACCCCATGCACAACTCCACCGGGGAAGGTGCCAGACAGGAGTTCTCTTGGTAGTTTTTACACTACCTTGGTAGGCATCTGAAAGGCACCACAAAAGTTGTTCTAACTGCTTTCTGGGCTGAGATGGGGAACCGCTGAATTTTGGAGTCGGCTGGTGACAAAATGTTCCAAACACACCCCATGCACAACTCCACCGGGGAAGGTGCCAGACAGGAGTTCTCCTGGTAGTTTTTACATTGCTCCGGTAGGCATCTGAAAGACACCACAAAAGTTGTTCTACCTGCTTTGTGGGCTGAGATGGGGAACCGCTGAATTTTGGAGTCGGCTGGTGACAAAATGTTCAAAACACACCCCATGCACAACTCCACCGGGGAAGGTGCCAGACAGGAGTTCTGTTGGTAGATTTTACACTACCTTGGTAGGCATCTGAAAGACACCACAAAAGTTGTTCTACCTGCTTTCTGGGCTGAGATGGGGAAATGCTGAATTTTGGAGTCGGCTGCTGACAAAATGTTCCAAACACACCCCATGCACAACTCCACCGGGGAAGGTGCCAGACAGGAGTTCTCCTGGTAGTTTTTACATTGCTCCGGTAGGCATCTGAAAGACACCACAAAAATTGTTCTACCTGCTTTGTGGGCTGAGTTGGGGAACCGCTGAATTTTGGACTCGGCTGGTGACAAAATGTTCCAAACACACCCCATGCACAACTCCACCGGGGAAGGTGCCAGACAGGAGTTCTCTTAGTAGTTTTTACACTACCTTGGTAGGCATCTGAAAGACACCACAAAAGTTGTTCTTCCTGCTTTCTGGGCTGAGATGGGGAACCGCTGAATTTTGGACTCGGCTGGTGACAAAATGTTCCAAACACACCCCCTGCACAACTCCACCGGGGAAGGTGCCAGACAGGAGTTCTCCTGGTAGTTTTTACATTGCTCCGGTAGGCATCTGAAAGACACCACAAAAGTTGTTCTACCTGCTTTCTGGGCTGAGATGGGGAACCGCTGAATTTTGGACTCGGCTGGTGACAAAATGTTCCAAACACACCCCATGCACAACTCCACCGGGGAAGGTGCCAGACAGGAGTTCTCTTGGTAGTTTTTACACTACCTTGGTAGGCAGCTGAAAGGCACCACAAAAGTTGTTCTACCTGCTTTCTGGGCTGAGATGGGGAATAGCTGAATTTTGGACTCGGCTGGTGACAAAATGTTCCAAACACACCCCATGCACAACTCCACCGAGAAGGTGCCAGACAGGAGTTCTCCTGGTAGTTTTTACATTGCTCCGGTAGGCATCTGAAAGATACCACAAAAGATGTTCTACCTGCTTTCTGGGCTGAGATGGGGAACCGCTGAATTTTGGACTCGGCTGGTGAGAAAATGTTCCAAACACACCCCATGCACAACTCCACCGGGGAAGGTGCCAGAAAGGAGATCTCTTGATAGTTTTTACACTACCTTGGTAGGCAGCTGAAAGGCACCACAAAAGTTGTTCTACCTGCTTTCTGGGCTGAGATGGGGAATCGCTGAATTTTGGACTCGGCCGGTGACAAAATGTTCCAAACACACCCCCTGCACAACTCCACCGGGGAAGGTGCCAGACAGGAGTTCTCCTGGTAGTTTTTACACTACCTTGGTAGGCATCTGAAAGACACCACAAAAGTTGTTCTTCCTGCTTTGTGGGCTGAGATGGGGAACCGCTGAATTTTGGACTCGGCTGGTGACAAAATGTTCCAAACACACCCCCTGCACAACTCCACCACGGAAGGTGCCAGAAAGGAGTTCTCCTGGTAGTTTTTACACTACCTTGGTAGGCAGCTGAAAGGCACCACAAAAGTTGTTCTACCTGCTTTCTGGGCTGAGATGGGGAATCGCTGAATTTTGGAGTCGGCTGGTGACAAAATGTTCCAAACACACCCCATGCACAACTCCACCGGGGAAGGTGCCAGAAAGGAGATCTCTTGATAGTTTTTACACTACCTTGGTAGGCAGCTGAAAGGCACCACAAAAGTTGTTCTACCTGCTTTCTGGGCTGAGATGGGGAATCGCTGAATTTTGGACTCGGCCGGTGACAAAATGTTCCAAACACACCCCCTGCACAACTCCACCGGGGAAGGTGCCAGACAGGAGTTCTCCTGGTAGTTTTTACACTACCTTGGTAGGCATTTGAAAGGCACCACAAAAGTTGTTCTACCTGCTTTGTGGGCTGAGATGGGGAATCGCTGAATTTTGGACTCAGCTGGTGACAAAATGTTCCAAACACACGCCATGCACAACTCCACCGGGGAAGGTGCCAGACAGGAGTTCTCCTGGTAGTTTTTACACTACCTTGGTAGGCATTTGAAAGGCACCACAAAAGTTGTTCTTCCTGCTTTCTGGGCTGAGATGGGGAACCGCTGAATTTTGGACTCGGCCGGTGACAAAATGTTCCAAACACACCCCATGCACAACTCCACCGGGGAAGGTGCCAGACAGGAGTCCTCCTGGTAGTTTTTACACTACCTTGGTAGGCATCTGAAAGACACCACAAAAGTTGTTCTACCTGCTTTCTGGGCTGAGATGGGGAATCGCTGAATTTTGGACTCGGCCGGTGACAAAATGTTCCAAACACACCCCATGCACAACTCCACCGGGGAAGGTGCCAGACAGGAGTTCTCTTGGTAGTTTTTACACTACCTTGGTAGGCAGCTGAAAGGCACCACAAAAGTTGTTCTACCTGCTTTCTGGGCTGAGATGGGGAATAGCTGAATTTTGGACTCGGCTGGTGACAAAATGTTCCAAACACACCCCATGCACAACTCCACCGGGGAAGGTGCCAGACAGGAGTTCTCCTGGTAGTTTTTACATTGCTCCGGTAGGCATCTGAAAGACACCACAAAAGTTGTTCTACCTGCTTTGTGGGCTGAGATGGGGAACCGCTGAATTTTGGAGTCGGCTGGTGACAAAATGTTCAAAACACACCCCATGCACAACTCCACCGGGGAAGGTGCCAGACAGGAGTTCTGTTGGTAGATTTTACACTACCTTGGTAGGCATCTGAAAGACACCACAAAAGTTGTTCTACCTGCTTTCTGGGCTGAGATGGGGAAATGCTGAATTTTGGAGTCGGCTGCTGACAAAATGTTCCAAACACACCCCATGCACAACTCCACCGGGGAAGGTGCCAGACAGGAGTTCTCCTGGTAGTTTTTACATTGCTCCGGTAGGCATCTGAAAGACACCACAAAAATTGTTCTACCTGCTTTGTGGGCTGAGTTGGGGAACCGCTGAATTTTGGACTCGGCTGGTGACAAAATGTTCCAAACACACCCCATGCACAACTCCACCGGGGAAGGTGCCAGACAGGAGTTCTCTTAGTAGTTTTTACACTACCTTGGTAGGCATCTGAAAGACACCACAAAAGTTGTTCTTCCTGCTTTCTGGGCTGAGATGGGGAACCGCTGAATTTTGGACTCGGCTGGTGACAAAATGTTCCAAACACACCCCCTGCACAACTCCACCGGGGAAGGTGCCAGACAGGAGTTCTCCTGGTAGTTTTTACATTGCTCCGGTAGGCATCTGAAAGACACCACAAAAGTTGTTCTACCTGCTTTCTGGGCTGAGATGGGGAACCGCTGAATTTTGGACTCGGCTGGTGACAAAATGTTCCAAACACACCCCATGCACAACTCCACCGGGGAAGGTGCCAGGAACGAATTCTGTTGGTAGTTTTTACACTACCTTGGTAGGCAGCTGAAAGGCACCACAAAAGTTGTTCTACCTGCTTTCTGGGCTGAGATGGGGAATAGCTGAATTTTGGACTCGGCTGGTGACAAAATGTTCCAAACACACCCCATGCACAACTCCACCGAGAAGGTGCCAGACAGGAGTTCTCCTGGTAGTTTTTACATTGCTCCGGTAGGCATCTGAAAGATACCACAAAAGATGTTCTACCTGCTTTCTGGGCTGAGATGGGGAACCGCTGAATTTTGGACTCGGCCGGTGACAAAATGTTCCAAACACACCCCATGCACAACTCCACCGGGGAAGGTGCCAGAAAGGAGATCTCTTGATAGTTTTTACACTACCTTGGTAGGCAGCTGAAAGGCACCACAAAAGTTGTTCTACCTGCTTTCTGGGCTGAGATGGGGAATCGCTGAATTTTGGACTCGGCCGGTGACAAAATGTTCCAAACACACCCCATGCACAACTCCACCGGGGAAGGTGCCAGACAGGAGTTCTCCTGGTAGTTTTTACACTACCTTGGTAGGCATCTGAAAGACACCACAAAAGTTGTTCTACCTGCTTTGTGGGCTGAGATGGGGAACCGCTGAATTTTGGACTCAGCTGGTGACAAAATGTTCCAAACACACGCCATGCACAACTCCACCGGGGAAGGTGCCAGACAGGAGTTCTCCTGGTAGTTTTTACATTGCTCCGGTAGGCATCTGAAAGACACCACAAAAGTTGTTCTACCTGCTTTGTGGGCTGAGATGGGGAACCGCTGAATTTTGGAGTCGGCTGGTGACAAAATGTTCCAAAAACACCCCATGCACAATTCCACCGGGGAAGGTGCCAGACAAGAATTCTCTTGATAGTTTTTACACTACCTTGGTAGGCATCTAAAAGACACCACAAAAGTTGTTCTACCTGCTTTCTGGGCTGAGATGGGGAAGAGCTGTATTTTGGACTCGGCTGGTGACAAAATGTTCCAAACACACCCCCTGCACAACTCCACCGGGGAAGGTGCCAGACAGGAGTTCTCCTGGTAGTTTTTACACTACCTTGGTAGGCATCTAAAAGACACCACAAAAGTTGTTCTACCTGCTTTCTGGGCTGAGATGGGGAAACGCTGAATTTTGGACTCGGCTGGTGACAAAATGTTTCAAACACACCCCATGCACAACTCCACCACGGAAGGTGCCAGAGAAGAGTTCTCTTAGTAGTTTTTACACTACCTTGGTAGGCATTTGAAAGACACCACAAAAGTTGTTCTACCTGCTTTCTGGGCTGAGATGGGGAAATGCTGAATTTTGGAGTCGGCTGCTGACAAAATGTTCCAAACACACCCCCTGCACAACTCCACCGGGGAAGGTGCCAGACAGGAGTTCTCCTGGTAGTTTTTACATTGCTCCGGTAGGCATCTGAAAGACACCACAAAAATTGTTCTACCTGCTTTCTGGGCTGAGATGGGGAACCGCTGAATTTTGGAGTTGGCCGGTGACAAAATGTTCCAAACACACCCCATGCACAACTCCACCGGGGAAGGTGCCAGACAGGAGTTCTCTTAGTAGTTTTTACACTACCTTGGTAGGCATCTGAAAGACACCACAAAAGTTGTTCTTCCTGCTTTCTGGGCTGAGATGGGGAACCGCTGAATTTTGGAGTCGGCTGGTGACAAAATGTTCCAAACACACCCCATGCACAACTCCACCGGGGAAGGTGCCAGACAGGAGTTCTCCTGGTAGTTTTTACATTGCTCCGGTAGGCATCTGAAAGACACCACAAAAGTTGTTCTACCTGCTTTCTGGGCTGAGATGGGGAACCGCTGAATTTTGGACTCGGCCGGTGACAAAATGTTCCAAACACACCCCCTGCACAACTCCACCACGGAAGGTGCCAGACAGGAGTTCTCCTGGTAGTTTTTACACTACCTTGGTAGGCAGCTGAAAGACACCACAAAAGTTGTTCTACCTGCTTTCTGGGCTGAGATGGGGAAACGCTGAATTTTGGAGTCGGCCGGTGACAAAATGTTCCAAACACACCCCATGCACAACTCCACCGGGGAAGGTGCCAGACAGGAGTTCTCCTGGTAGTTTTTACACTACCTTGGTAGGCATCTGAAAGACACCACAAAAGTTGTTCTACCTGCTTTCTGGGCTGAGATGGGGAAATGCTGAATTTTGGAGTCGGCTGCTGACAAAATGTTCCAAACACACCCCATGCACAACTCCACCGGGGAAGGTGCCAGACAGGAGTTCTCCTGGTAGTTTTTACATTGCTCCGGTAGGCATCTGAAAGACACCACAAAAGTTGTTCTACCTGCTTTCTGGGCTGAGATGGGGAACCGCTGAATTTTGGAGTCGGCTGGTGACAAAATGTTCCAAACACACCCCATGCACAACTCCACCGGGGAAGGTGCCAGACAGGAGTTCTCCTGGTAGTTTTTATATTGCTCCGGTAGGCATCAAAAAGACACCACAAAAGTTGTTCTACCTGCTTTCTGGGCTGAGATGGGGAACCGCTGAATTTTGGAGTCGGCCGGTGACAAAATGTTCCAAACACACCCCATGCACAACTCCACCGGGGAAGGTGCCAGGAACGAATTCTGTTGGTAGTTTTTACACTACCTTGGTAGGCAGCTGAAAGGTACCACAAAAGTTGTTCTACCTGCTTTCTGGGCTGAGATGGGGAATCGCTGAATTTTGGACTCGGCCGGTGACAAAATGTTCCAAACACACCCCATGCACAACTCCACCGGGGAAGGTGCCAGACAGGAGTTCTCCTGGTAGTTTTTACATTGCTCCGGTAGGCATCTGAAAGACACCACAAAAGTTGTTCTTCCTGCTTTCTGGGCTGAGATGGGGAACCGCTGAATTTTGGACTCGGCTGGTGACAAAATGTTCCAAACACACCCCCTGCACAACTCCACCGGGGAAGGTGCCAGACAGGAGTTCTCCTGGTAGTTTTTACATTGCTCCGGTAGGCATCTGAAAGACACCACAAAAATTGTTCTACCTGCTTTCTGGGCTGAGATGGGGAACCGCTGAATTTTGGAGTTGGCCGGTGACAAAATGTTCCAAACACACCCCATGCACAACTCCACCGGGGAAGGTGCCAGACAGGAGTTCTCTTAGTAGTTTTTACACTACCTTGGTAGGCATCTGAAAGACACCACAAAAGTTGTTCTTCCTGCTTTCTGGGCTGAGATGGGGAACCGCTGAATTTTGGAGTCGGCTGGTGACAAAATGTTCCAAACACACCCCATGCACAACTCCACCGGGGAAGGTGCCAGACAGGAGTTCTCCTGGTAGTTTTTACATTGCTCCGGTAGGCATCTGAAAGACACCACAAAAGTTGTTCTACCTGCTTTCTGGGCTGAGATGGGGAACCGCTGAATTTTGGAGTCAGCCGGTGACAAAATGTTCCAAACACACCCCATGCACAACTCCACCGGGGAAGGTGCCAGGAACGAATTCTGTTGGTAGTTTTTACACTACCTTGGTAGGCAGCTGAAAGGCACAAGAAAAGTTCTTGTACCTGCTTTCTGGGCTGAGATGGGGAACCGCTGAATTTTGGACTCGGCTGGTGACAAAATGTTCCAAACACACCCCATGCACAACTCCACCGGGGAAGGTGCCAGACAGGAGTTCTCCTGGTAGTTTTTACATTGCTCCGGTAGGCATCTGAAAGATACCACAAAAGATGTTCTGCCTGCTTTCTGGGCTGAGATGGGGAACCGCTGAATTTTGGACTCGGCCGGTGACAAAATGTTCCAAACACACCCCCTGCACAACTCCACCGGGGAAGGTGCCAGAAAGGAGATCTCTTGATAGTTTTTACACTACCTTGGTAGGCATCTGAAAGACACCACAAAAGTTGTTCTACCTGCTTTCTGGGCTGAGATGGGGAATCGCTGAATTTTGGACTCGGCCGGTGACAAAATGTTCCAAACACACCCCCTGCACAACTCCACCGGGGAAGGTGCCAGACAGGAGTTCTCCTGGTAGTTTTTACATTGCTCCGGTAGGCATCTGAAAGACACCACAAAAATTGTTCTACCTGCTTTCTGGGCTGAGATGGGGAACCGCTGAATTTTGGACTCGGCTGGTGACAAAATGTTCCAAACACACCCCCTGCACAACTCCACCGGGGAAGGTGCCAGACAAGAGTTCTCTTGATAGTTTTTACACTACCTTGGTAGGCATCTGAAAGACACCACAAAAGATGTTCTACCTGCTTTCTGGGCTGAGATGGGGAACCGCTGAATTTTGGACTCGGCTGGTGACAAAATGTTCCAAACACACCCCATGCACAACTCCACCGAGAAGGTGCCAGACAGGAGTTCTCCTGGTAGTTTTTACATTGCTCCGGTAGGCATCTGAAAGATACCACAAAAGATGTTCTACCTGCTTTCTGGGCTGAGATGGGGAACCGCTGAATTTTGGACTCGGCCGGTGACAAAATGTTCCAAACACACCCCATGCACAACTCCACCGGGGAAGGTGCCAGAAAGGAGATCTCTTGATAGTTTTTACACTACCTTGGTAGGCAGCTGAAAGGCACCACAAAAGTTGTTCTACCTGCTTTCTGGGCTGAGATGGGGAACCGCTGAATTTTGGACTCGGCTGGTGACAAAATGTTCCAAACACACCCCATGCACAACTCCACCGGGGAAGGTGCCAGACAAGAGTTCTCTTGATAGTTTTTACACTACCTTGGTAGGCATCTGAAAGACACCACAAAAGTTGTTCTACCTGCTTTCTGGGCTGAGATGGGGAACCGCTGAATTTTGGACTCGGCTGGTGACAAAATGTTCCAAACACACCCCATGCACAACTCCACCGGGGAAGGTGCCAGACAGGAGTTCTCCTGGTAGTTTTTACACTACCTTGGTAGGCAGCTGAAAGGCACCACAAAAGTTGTTCTAACTGCTTTCTGGGCTGAGATGGGGAACCGCTGAATTTTGGAGTCGGCTGGTGACAAAATGTTCCAAACACACCCCATGCACAACTCCACCGGGGAAGGTGCCAGACAGGAGTTCTCTTGGTAGTTTTTACACTACCTTGGTAGGCATCTAAAAGACACCACAAAAGTTGTTCTACCTGCTTTCTGGGCTTAGATGGGAAAACGCTGAATTTTGGACTCGGCTGGTGACAAAATGTTCCAAACACACCCCATGCACAACTCCACCGGGGAAGGTGCCAGACAGGAGTTCTCTTGGTAGTTTTTACACTACCTTGGTAGGCATCTAAAAGACACCACAAAAGTTGTTCTGCCTGCTTTCTGGGCTGAGATGGGGAACCGCTGAATTTTGGAGTCGGCCGGTGACAAAATGTTCCAAACACACCCCATGCACAACTCCACCGGGGAAGGTGCCAGAAAGGAGATCTCTTGATAGTTTTTACACTACCTTGGTAGGCAGCTGAAAGGCACCACAAAAGTTGTTCTACCTGCTTTCTGGGCTGAGATGGGGAAACGCTGAATTTTGGACTCGGCTGGTGACAAAATGTTCCAAACACACCCCCTGCACAACTCCACCGGGGAAGGTGCCAGACAGGAGTTCTTCTGGTAGTTTTTACACTACCTTGGTAGGCATCTAAAAGACACCACAAAAGTTGTTCTACCTGCTTTGTGGGCTGAGATGGGGAAACGCTGAATTTTGGACTCGGCTGGTGAGAAAATGTTCCAAACACACCCCATGCACAACTCCACCACGGAAGGTGCCAGACAAGAGTTCTCTTAGTAGTTTTTACACTACCTTGGTAGGCAGCTGAAAGGCACCACAAAAGTTGTTCTTCCTGCTTTCTGGGCTGAGATGGGGAACCGCTGAATTTTGGACTCGGCTGGTGACAAAATGTTCCAAACACACCCCATGCACAACTCCACCGGGGAAGGTGCCAGACAAGAGTTCTCTTGATAGTTTTTACACTACCTTGGTAGGCATCTGAAAGACACCACAGAAGTTGTTCTACCTGCTTTCTGGGCTGAGATGGGGAACCGCTGAATTTTGGACTCGGCTGGTGACAAAATGTTCCAAACACACCCCATGCACAACTCCACCGGGGAAGGTGCCAGACAGGAGTTCTCCTGGTAGTTTTTACACTACCTTGGTAGGCAGCTGAAAGGCACCACAAAAGTTGTTCTAACTGCTTTCTGGGCTGAGATGGGGAACCGCTGAATTTTGGAGTCGGCTGGTGACAAAATGTTCCAAACACACCCCATGCACAACTCCACCGGGGAAGGTGCCAGACAGGAGTTCTCTTGGTAGTTTTTACACTACCTTGGTAGGCATCTAAAAGACACCACAAAAGTTGTTCTACCTGCTTTCTGGGCTTAGATGGGGAAACGCTGAATTTTGGAGTCGGCTGGTGACAAAATGTTCCAAACACACCCCATGCACAACTCCACCGGGGAAGGTGCCAGACAGGAGTTCTCTTGGTAGTTTTTACACTACCTTGGTAGGCATCTAAAAGACACCACAAAAGTTGTTCTGCCTGCTTTCTGGGCTGAGATGGGGAACCGCTGAATTTTGGAGTCGGCCGGTGACAAAATGTTCCAAACACACCCCATGCACAACTCCACCGGGGAAGGTGCCAGAAAGGAGATCTCTTGATAGTTTTTACACTACCTTGGTAGGCAGCTGAAAGGCACCACAAAAGTTGTTCTACCTGCTTTCTGGGCTGAGATGGGGAACCGCTGAATTTTGGAGTCGGCTGGTGACAAAATGTTCCAAACACACCCCCTGCACAACTCCACCGGGGAAGGTGCCAGACAGGAGTTCTCCTGGTAGTTTTTACACTACCTTGGTAGGCATCTAAAAGACACCACAAAAGTTGTTCTACCTGCTTTCTGGGCTGAGATGGGGAAACGCTGAATTTTGGACTCGGCTGGTGAGAAAATGTTCCAAACACACCCCATGCACAACTCCACCACGGAAGGTGCCAGACAAGAGTTCTCTTAGTAGTTTTTACACTACCTTGGTAGGCATTTGAAAGACACCACAAAAATTGTTCTACCTGCTTTCTGGGCTGAGATGGGGAACCGCTGAATTTTGGAGTCGGCCGGT
The DNA here is from genome assembly GCF_023638135.1 of Falco biarmicus. Classification (NCBI taxonomy): domain Eukaryota; kingdom Metazoa; phylum Chordata; class Aves; order Falconiformes; family Falconidae; genus Falco; species Falco biarmicus. The sequence goes on along the minus strand of NW_026612018.1, from coordinate 344,670 downwards.
GACAAAATGTTCCAAACACACCCCATGCACAACTCCACCGGGGAAGGTGCCAGACAGGAGTTCTCTTAGTAGTTTTTACACTACCTTGATAGGCATCTGAAAGACACCACAAAAGTTGTTCTTCCTGCTTTGTGGGCTGAGATGGGGAAACGCTGAATTTTGGACTCGGCTGGTGACAAAATGTTCCAAACACACCCCATGCACAACTCCACCGCGGAAGGTGCCAGACAGGAGTTCTCCTGGTAGTTTTTACATTGCTCCGGTAGGCATCTGAAAGACACCACAAAAGTTGTTCTACCTGCTTTCTGGGCTGAGATGGGGAAACGCTGAATTTTGGAGTCGGCTGGTGACAAAATGTTCCAAAGACACCCCATGCACAACTCCACCGGGGAAGGTGCCAGACAGGAGTTCTCTTGGTAGTTTTTACACTACCTTGGTAGGCATCTAAAAGACACCACAAAAGTTGTTCTACCTGCTTTCTGGGCTGAGATGGGGAAACGCTGAATTTTGGACTCGGCTGGTGACAAAATGTTCCAAACACACCCCATGCACAACTCCACCGGGGAAGGTGCCAGACAAGAGTTCTCTTAGTAGTTTTTACACTACCTTGGTAGGCATTTGAAAGACACCACAAAAGTTGTTCTACCTGCTTTCTGGGCTGAGATGGGGAAATGCTGAATTTTGGAGTCGGCTGCTGACAAAATGTTCCAAACACACCCCCTGCACAACTCCACCGGGGAAGGTGCCAGACAGGAGTTCTCCTGGTAGTTTTTACATTGCTCCGGTAGGCATCTGAAAGACACCACAAAAATTGTTCTACCTGCTTTCTGGGCTGAGATGGGGAACCGCTGAATTTTGGACTCGGCCGGTGACAAAATGTTCCAAACACACCCCATGCACAACTCCACCGGGGAAGGTGCCAGACAGGAGTTCTCTTAGTAGTTTTTACACTACCTTGATAGGCATCTGAAAGACACCACAAAAGTTGTTCTTCCTGCTTTGTGGGCTGAGATGGGGAAACGCTGAATTTTGGACTCGGCTGGTGACAAAATGTTCCAAACACACCCCATGCACAACTCCACCGGGGAAGGTGCCAGACAGGAGTTCTCCTGGTAGTTTTTACATTGCTCCGGTAGGCATCTGAAAGACACCACAAAAGTTGTTCTACCTGCTTTCTGGGCTGAGATGGGGAACCGCTGAATTTTGGAGTCGGCCGGTGACAAAATGTTCCAAACACACCCCATGCACAACTCCACCGGGGAAGGTGCCAGGAACGAATTCTGTTGGTAGTTTTTACACTACCTTGGTAGGCAGCTGAAAGGCACAAGAAAAGTTGTTGTACCTGGTTTCTGGGCTGAGATGGGGAATCGCTGAATTTTGGACTCGGCTGGTGACAAAATGTTCCAAACACACCCCATGCACAACTCCACCGAGAAGGTGCCAGACAGGAGTTCTCCTGGTAGTTTTTACATTGATCCGGTAGGCATCTGAAAGACACCACAAAAGATGTTCTACCTGCTTTCTGGGCTGAGATGGGGAACCGCTGAATTTTGGAGTCGGCTGGTGACAAAATGTTCCAAACACACCCCATGCAAAACTCCACCGGGGAAGGTGCCAGACAGGAGTTCTCTTAGTAGTTTTTACACTACCTTGGTAGGCATCTGAAAGACACCACAAAAGTTGTTCTACCTGCTTTCTGGGCTGAGATGGGGAATCGCTGAATTTTGGAGTCGGCTGGTGACAAAATGTTCCAAACACACCCCATGCACAACTCCACCGGGGAAGGTGCCAGACAGGAGTTCTCTTGGTAGTTTTTACACTACCTTGGTAGGCAACTAAAAGACACCACAAAAGTTGTTCTACCTGCTTTCTGGGCTGAGATGGGGAACCGCTGAATTTTGGACTCGGCTGGTGACAAAATGTTCCAAACACACCCCATGCACAACTCCACCGGGGAAGGTGCCAGACAGGAGTTCTCTTGGTAGTTTTTACACTACCTTGGTAGGCATCTGAAAGACACCACAGAAGTTGTTCTACCTGCTTTCTGGGCTGAGATGGGGAACCGCTGAATTTTGGAGTCGGCCGTTGACAAAATGTTCCAAACACACCCCATGCACAACTCCACCGGGGAAGGTGCCAGACAGGAGTTCTCCTGGTAGTTTTTACATTGCTCCGGTAGGCATCTGAAAGACACCACAAAAGTTGTTCTACCTGCTTTCTGGGCTGAGATGGGGAAATGCTGAATTTTGGAGTCGGCCGGTGACAAAATGTTCAAAACACACCCCATGCACAACTCCACCGGGGAAGGTGCCAGACAGGAGTTCTCCTGGTAGTTTTTACACTACCTTGGTAGGCATTTGAAAGACACCACAAAACTTGTTCTACCTGCTTTCTGGGCTGAGATGGGGAACCGCTGAATTTTGGAGTCGGCCGGTGACAAAATGTTCCAAACACACCCCATGCACAACTCCACCGGGGAAGGTGCCAGGAACGAATTCTTTTGGTAGTTTTTACACTACCTTGGTAGGCAGCTGAAAGGCACAAGAAAAGTTGTTGTACCTGCTTTGTGGGCTGAGATGGGGAACCGCTGAATTTTGGAGTCGGCTGGTGACAGAATGTTCCAAACACACCCCATGCACAACTCCACCACGGAAGGTGCCAGAAAGGAGTTCTCTTGGTAGTTTTTACACTACCTTGGTAGGCAGCTGAAAGGCACCACAAAAGTTGTTCTACCTGCTTTCTGGGCTGAGATGGGGAATCGCTGAATTTTGGAGTCGGCTGGTGACAAAATGTTCCAAACACACCCCATGCACAACTCCACCACGGAAGGTGCCAGACAGGAGTTCTCTTGGTAGTTTTTACACTACCTTGGTAGGCATCTGAAAGACACCACAAAAGTTGTTCTACCTGCTTTCTGGGCTGAGATGGGGAATCGCTGAATTTTGGACTCGGCCGGTGACAAAATGTTCCAAACACACCCCCTGCACAACTCCACCGGGGAAGGTGCCAGACAGGAGTCCTCCTGGTAGTTTTTACACTACCTTGGTAGGCATCTGAAAGACACCACAAAAGTTGTTCTACCTGCTTTCTGGGCTGAGATGGGGAACCGCTGAATTTTGGAGTCGGCTGGTGACAAAATGTTCCAAACACACCCCATGCACAACTCCACCGGGGAAGGTGCCAGACAGGAGTTCTCCTGGTAGTTTTTACATTGCTCCGGTAGGCATCTGAAAGACACCACAAAAGTTGTTCTACCTGCTTTCTGGGCTGAGATGGGGAATCGCTGAATTTTGGAGTCGGCCGGTGACAAAATGTTCCAAACACACCCCATGCACAACTCCACCGGGGAAGGTGCCAGACAGGAGTTCTCTTAGTAGTTTTTACACTACCTTGGTAGGCATCTGAAAGACACCACAAAAGTTGTTCTACCTGCTTTCTGGGCTGAGATGGGGAACAGCTGAATTTTGGAGTCGGCTGGTGACAAAATGTTCCAAACACACCCCATGCACAACTCCACCGGGGAAGGTGCCAGACAGGAGTTCTCCTGGTAGTTTTTACACTACCTTGGTAGGCATTTGAAAGACACCACAGAAGTTGTTCTACCTGCTTTCTGGGCTGAGATGGGGAATCGCTGAATTTTGGACTCGGCCGGTGACAAAATGTTCCAAAGACACCCCCTGCACAACTCCACCGGGGAAGGTGCCAGACAGGAGTTCTCCTGGTAGTTTTTACACTACCTTGGTAGGCAGCTGAAAGGCACCACAAAAGTTGTTCTACCTGCTTTCTGGGCTGAGATGGGGAAACGCTGAATTTTGGAGTCGGCCGGTGACAAAATGTTCCAAACACACCCCATGCACAACTCCACCGGGGAAGGTGCCAGGAACGAATTCTTTTGGTAGTTTTTACACTACCTTGGTAGGCAGCTGAAAGGCACAAGAAAAGTTGTTGTACCTGCTTTGTGGGCTGAGATGGGGAACCGCTGAATTTTGGAGTCGGCTGGTGACAGAATGTTCCAAACACACCCCATGCACAACTCCACCGGGGAAGGTGCCAGAAAGGAGATCTCTTGATAGTTTTTACACTACCTTGGTAGGCAGCTGAAAGGCACCACAAAAGTTGTTCTACCTGCTTTCTGGGCTGAGATGGGGAATCGCTGAATTTTGGACTCGGCCGGTGACAAAATGTTCCAAACACACCCCATGCACAACTCCACCGGGGAAGGTGCCAGACAGGAGTTCTCCTGGTAGTTTTTACACTACCTTGGTAGGCATTTGAAAGGCACCACAAAAGTTGTTCTTCCTGCTTTCTGGGCTGAGATGGGGAAACGCTGAATTTTGGAGTCGGCCGGTGACAAAATGTTCCAAACACACCCCCCTGCACAACTCCACCGGGGAAGGTGCCAGACAGGAGTCCTCTTAGTAGTTTTTACACTACCTTGGTAGGCATCTGAAAGGCACCACAAAAGTTGTTCTACCTTCTTTCTGGGCTGAGATGGGGAACCGCTGAATTTTGGAGTCGGCTGGTGACAAAATGTTCCAAAGACACCCCATGCACAACTCCACCGGGGAAGGTGCCAGACAGGAGTTCTCCTGGTAGTTTTTACATTGCTCCGGTAGGCATCTGAAAGACACCACAAAAGTTGTTCTACCTGCTTTCTGGGCTGAGATGGGGAATCGCTGAATTTTGGACTCGGCCGGTGACAAAATGTTCCAAACACACCCCCTGCACAACTCCACCGGGGAAGGTGCCAGACAGGAGTCCTCCTGGTAGTTTTTACACTACCTTGGTAGGCATCTGAAAGACACCACAAAAGTTGTTCTACCTGCTTTCTGGGCTGAGATGGGGAAACGCTGAATTTTGGACTCGGCTGGTGACAAAATGTTCCAAACACACCCCATGCACAACTCCACCGGGGAAGGTGCCAGACAGGAGTTCTCCTGGTAGTTTTTACATTGCTCCGGTAGGCATCTGAAAGACACCACAAAAGTTGTTCTACCTGCTTTCTGGGCTGAGATGGGGAATCGCTGAATTTTGGAGTCGGCCGGTGACAAAATGTTCCAAACACACCCCATGCACAACTCCACCGGGGAAGGTGCCAGACAGGAGTTCTCTTAGTAGTTTTTACACTACCTTGGTAGGCATCTGAAAGGCACCACAAAAGTTGTTCTACCTGCTTTCTGGGCTGAGATGGGGAAACGCTGAATTTTGGACTTGGCGGGTGACAAAATGTTCCAAACACACCCCATGCACAACTCCACCGGGGAAGGTGCCAGACAGGAGTTCTCCTGGTAGTTTTTACACTACCTTGGTAGGCATCTGAAAGACACCACAAAAGTTGTTCTACCTGCTTTGTGGGCTGAGATGGGGAAACGCTGAATTTTGGAGTCGGCTGGTGACAAAATGTTCCAAACACACCCCATGCACAACTCCACCGGGGAAGGTGCCAGACAGGAGTTCTCCTGGTAGTTTTTACACTACCTTGGTAGGCATCTGAAAGACACCACAAAAGTTGTTCTACCTGCTTTCTGGGCTGAGATGGGGAATCGCTGAATTTTGGACTCGGCCGGTGACAAAATGTTCCAAACACACCCCATGCACAACTCCACCGGGGAAGGTGCCAGAAACGAGTTCTGTTGGTAGTTTTTACACTACCTTGGTAGGCAGCTGAAAGGCACAAGAAAAGTTGTTGTACCTGCTTTGTGGGCTGAGATGGGGAACCGCTGAATTTTGGAGTCGGCTGCTGACAAAATGTTCCAAACACACCCCCTGCACAACTCCACCCCGGAAGGTACCAGACAGGAGTTCTCCTGGTAGTTTTTACATTGCTCCGGTAGGCATCTGAAAGATACCACAAAAGATGTTCTACCTGCTTTCTGGGCTGAGATGGGGAACCGCTGAATTTTGGACTCGGCCGGTGACAAAATGTTCCAAACACACCCCATGCACAACTCCACCGCGGAAGGTGCCAGACAGGAGTTGTCTTGGTAGATTTTACACTACCTTGGTAGGCATCTGAAAGACACCACAAAAGTTGTTCTACCTGCTTTCTGGGCTGAGATGGGGAAACGCTGAATTTTGGTAGTCGGCTGGTGACAAAATGTTCCAAACACACCCCCTGCACAACTCCACCACGGAAGGTGCCAGACAGGAGTTCTCCTGGTAGTTTTTACACTACCTTGGTAGGCATTTGAAAGGCACCACAAAAGTTGTTCTTCCTGCTTTCTGGGCTGAGATGGGGAACCGCTGAATTTTGGAGTCGGCTGGTGACAAAATGTTCCAAACACACCCCCTGCACAACTCCACCGGGGAAGGTGCCAGACAGGAGTTCTCCTGGTAGTTTTTACATTGCTCCGGTAGGCATCTGAAAGACACCACAAAAGTTGTTCTACCTGCTTTCTGGGCTGAGATGGGGAACCGCTGAATTTTGGAGTCGGCTGGTGACAAAATGTTCCAAACACACCCCATGCACAACTCCACCGGGGAAGGTGCCAGGAACGAATTCTGTTGGTAGTTTTTACACTACCTTGGTAGGCAGCTGAAAGGCACCACAAAAGTTGTTGTACCTGCTTTCTGGGCTGAGATGGGGAACAGCTGAATTTTGGACTCGGCCGGTGACAAAATGTTCCACAGACACCCCATGCACAACTCCACCGGGGAAGGTGCCAGAAAGGAGTTCCCTTGGTAGTTTTTACACTACCTTGGTAGGCAGCTGAAAGGCAACACAAAAGTTGTTCTACCTGCTTTCTGGGCTGAGATGGGGAAACGCTGAATTTTGGACTCGGCTGGTGACAAAATGTTCCAAACACACCCCATGCACAACTCCACCGGGGAAGGTGCCAGACAGGAGTTCTCCTGGTAGTTTTTACACTACCTTGGTAGGCATCTGAAAGACACCACAAAAGTTGTTCTACCTGCTTTGTGGGCTGAGATGGGGAATCGCTGAATTTTGGACTCGGCCGGTGACAAAATGTTCCAAACACACCCCCTGCACAACTCCACCACGGAAGGTGCCAGACAGGAGTTCTCCTGGTAGTTTTTACACTACCTTGGTAGGCATCTGAAAGACACCACAAAAGTTGTTCTACCTGCTTTCTGGGCTGAGATGGGGAAACGCTGAATTTTGGAGTCGGCCGGTGACAAAATGTTCCAAACACACCCCATGCACAACTCCACCGGGGAAGGTGCCAGACAGGAGTTCTCCTGGTAGTTTTTACACTACCTTGGTAGGCATCTGAAAGACACCACAAAAGTTGTTCTACCTGTTTTCTGGGCTGAGATGGGGAACAGCTGAATTTTGGACTCGGCTGGTGACAAAATGTTCCAAACACACCCCATGCACAACTCCACCGGGGAAGGTGCCAGACAGGAGTTCTCCTGGTAGTTTTTACACTACCTTGGTAGGCATTTGAAAGACACCACAAAAGTTGTTCTACCTGCTTTCTGGGCTGAGATGGGGAACCGCTGAATTTTGGACTCGGCCGGTGACAAAATGTTCCAAACACACCCCATGCACAACTCCACCGGGGAAGGTGCCAGGAACGAATTCTTTTGGTAGTTTTTACACTACCTTGGTAGGCAGCTGAAAGGCACAAGAAAAGTTGTTCTACCTGCTTTGTGGGCTGAGATGGGGAACCGCTGAATTTTGGAGTCGGCCGGTGACAAAATGTTCCAAACACACCCCCTGCACAACTCCACCGGGGAAGGTGCCAGAAAGGAGTTCTCCTGGTAGTTTTTACACTACCTTGGTAGGCAGCTGAAAGGAACCACAAAAGTTGTTCTACCTGCTTTCTGGGCTGAGATGGGGAAACGCTGAATTTTGGACTTGGCGGGTGACAAAATGTTCCAAACACACCCCCTGCACAACTCCACCGGGGAAGGTGCCAGACAGGAGTTCTCTTAGTAGTTTTTACACTACCTTGGTAGGCATCTGAAAGACACCACAAAAGTTGTTCTACCTGCTTTCTGGGCTGAGATGGGGAAAAGCTGAATTTTGGAGTCGGCTGGTGACAAAATGTTCCAAACACACCCCATGCACAACTCCACCGAGGAAGGTGCCAGAAACGAGTTCTGTTGGTAGTTTTTACACTACCCCGGTAGGCAGCTGAAAGGCACCACAAAAGTTGTTCTACCTGCTTTCTGGGCTGAGATGGGGAATCGCTGAATTTTGGACTCGGCCGGTGACAAAATGTTCCAAACACACCCCCTGCACAACTCCACCGGGGAAGGTGCCAGACAGGAGTTCTCTTGGTAGTTTTTACACTACCTTGGTACGCAGCTGAAAGGCACCACAAAAGTTGTTCTACCTGCTTTCTGGGCTGAGATGGGGAAACGCTGAATTTTGGAGTCGGCTGGTGACAAAATGTTCCAAACACACCCCATGCACAACTCCACCGAGGAAGGTGCCAGAAACGAGTTCTGTTGGTAGTTTTTACACTACCCCGGTAGGCAGCTGAAAGGCACCACAAAAGTTGTTCTACCTGCTTTCTGGGCTGAGATGGGGAATCGCTGAATTTTGGACTCGGCCGGTGACAAAATGTTCCAAACACACCCCCTGCACAACTCCACCGGGGAAGGTGCCAGACAGGAGTTCTCCTGGTAGTTTTTACACTACCTTGGTAGGCAGCTGAAAGGCACCACAAAAGTTGTTCTACCTGCTCTCTGGGCTGAGATGGGGAAACGCTGAATTTTGGAGTCGGCTGGTGACAAAATGTTCCAAACACACCCCATGCACAACTCCACCGAGGAAGGTGCCAGAAACGAGTTCTGTTGGTAGTTTTTACACTACCCCGGTAGGCAGCTGAAAGGCACCACAAAAGTTGTTCTACCTGCTTTCTGGGCTGAGATGGGGAATCGCTGAATTTTGGACTCGGCCGGTGACAAAATGTTCCCAAACACACCCCCTGCACAACTCCACCACGGAAGGTGCCAGACAGGAGTTCTCTTGGTAGTTTTTACACTACCTTGGTAGGCAGCTGAAAGGCACCACAAAAGTTGTTCTACCTGCTTTCTGGGCTGAGATGGGGAAACGCTGAATTTTGGACTCGGCTGGTGACAAAATGTTCCAAACACACCCCATGCACAACTCCACCGGGGAAGGTGCCAGACAGGAGTTCTCCTGGTAGTTTTTACACTACCTTGGTAGGCATTTGAAAGACACCACAAAACTTGTTCTACCTGCTTTCTGGCTGAGATGGGGAACAGCTGAATTTTGGACTCGGCCGGTGACAAAATGTTCCAAACACACCCCATGCACAACTCCACCGGGGAAGGTGCCAGGAACGAATTCTTTTGGTAGTTTTTACACTACCTTGGTAGGCAGCTGAAAGGCACAAGAAAGTTGTTGTACCTGCTTTGTGGGCTGAGATGGGGAATCGCTGAACTTTGGAGTCGGCCGGTGACAAAATGTTCCAAACACACCCCCTGCACAACTCCACCACGGAAGGTGCCAGAAAGGAGTTCTCCTGGTAGTTTTTACACTACCTTGGTAGGCATCTGAAAGGCACCACAAAAGTTGTTCTACCTTCTTTCTGGGCTGAGATGGGGAAACGCTGAATTTTGGACTTGGCGGGTGACAAAATGTTCCAAACACACCCCCTGCACAACTCCACCGGGGAAGGTGCCAGACAGGAGTTCTCCTGGTAGTTTTTACATTGCTCCGGTAGGCATCTGAAAGACACCACAAAAGTTGTTCTACCTGCTTTCTGGGCTGAGATGGGGAATCGCTGAATTTTGGACTCGGCCGGTGACAAAATGTTCCAAACACACCCCCTGCACAACTCCACCGGGGAAGGTGCCAGACAGGAGTCCTCCTGGTAGTTTTTACACTACCTTGGTAGGCATCTGAAAGACACCACAAAAGTTGTTCTACCTGCTTTCTGGGCTGAGATGGGGAAACGCTGAATTTTGGAGTCGGCTGGTGACAAAATGTTCCAAACACACCCCATGCACAACTCCACCGGGGAAGGTGCCAGACAGGAGTTCTCCTGGTAGTTTTTACATTGCTCCGGTAGGCATCTGAAAGACACCACAAAAGTTGTTCTACCTGCTTTCTGGGCTGAGATGGGGAATCGCTGAATTTTGGAGTCGGCCGGTGACAAAATGTTCCAAACACACCCCATGCACAACTCCACCGGGGAAGGTGCCAGACAGGAGTTCTCTTAGTAGTTTTTACACTACCTTGGTAGGCATCTGAAAGGCACCACAAAAGTTGTTCTACCTGCTTTCTGGGCTGAGATGGGGAACAGCTGAATTTTGGAGTCGGCTGGTGACAAAATGTTCAAAACACACCCCATGCACAACTCCACCGGGGAAGGTGCCAGACAGGAGTTCTCCTGGTAGTTTTTACACTACCTTGGTAGGCATTTGAAAGACACCACAGAAGTTGTTCTACCTGCTTTCTGGGCTGAGATGGGGAATCGCTGAATTTTGGACTCGGCCGGTGACAAAATGTTCCAAAGACACCCCATGCACAACTCCACCGGGGAAGGTGCCAGACAGGAGTTCTCCTGGTAGTTTTTACACTACCTTGGTAGGCAGCTGAAAGGCACCACAAAAGTTGTTCTACCTGCTTTCTGGGCTGAGATGGGGAAACGCTGAATTTTGGACTTGGCGGGTGACAAAATGTTCCAAACACACCCCATGCACAACTCCACCGGGGAAGGTGCCAGACAGGAGTTCTCCTGGTAGTTTTTACACTACCTTGGTAGGCATCTGAAAGACACCACAAAAGTTGTTCTACCTGCTTTGTGGGCTGAGATGGGGAAACGCTGAATTTTGGAGTCGGCTGGTGACAAAATGTTCCAAACACACCCCATGCACAACTCCACCGGGGAAGGTGCCAGACAGGAGTTCTCCTGGTAGTTTTTACACTACCTTGGTAGGCATCTGAAAGACACCACAAAAGTTGTTCTACCTGCTTTCTGGGCTGAGATGGGGAATCGCTGAATTTTGGACTCGGCCGGTGACAAAATGTTCCAAACACACCCCATGCACAACTCCACCGGGGAAGGTGCCAGAAACGAGTTCTGTTGGTAGTTTTTACACTACCTTGGTAGGCAGCTGAAAGGCACAAGAAAAGTTGTTGTACCTGCTTTGTGGGCTGAGATGGGGAACCGCTGAATTTTGGAGTCGGCTGCTGACAAAATGTTCCAAACACACCCCCTGCACAACTCCACCCCGGAAGGTACCAGACAGGAGTTCTCCTGGTAGTTTTTACATTGCTCCGGTAGGCATCTGAAAGATACCACAAAAGATGTTCTACCTGCTTTCTGGGCTGAGATGGGGAACCGCTGAATTTTGGACTCGGCCGGTGACAAAATGTTCCAAACACACCCCATGCACAACTCCACCGCGGAAGGTGCCAGACAGGAGTTGTCTTGGTAGATTTTACACTACCTTGGTAGGCATCTGAAAGACACCACAAAAGTTGTTCTACCTGCTTTCTGGGCTGAGATGGGGAAACGCTGAATTTTGGTAGTCGGCTGGTGACAAAATGTTCCAAACACACCCCCTGCACAACTCCACCACGGAAGGTGCCAGACAGGAGTTCTCCTGGTAGTTTTTACACTACCTTGGTAGGCATTTGAAAGGCACCACAAAAGTTGTTCTTCCTGCTTTCTGGGCTGAGATGGGGAACCGCTGAATTTGGAGTCGGCTGGTGACAAAATGTTCCAAACACACCCCCTGCACAACTCCACCGGGGAAGGTGCCAGACAGGAGTTCTCCTGGTAGTTTTTACATTGCTCCGGTAGGCATCTGAAAGACACCACAAAAGTTGTTCTACCTGCTTTCTGGGCTGAGATGGGGAACCGCTGAATTTTGGAGTCGGCTGGTGACAAAATGTTCCAAACACACCCCATGCACAACTCCACCGGGGAAGGTGCCAGGAACGAATTCTGTTGGTAGTTTTTACACTACCTTGGTAGGCAGCTGAAAGGCACCACAAAAGTTGTTGTACCTGCTTTCTGGGCTGAGATGGGGAACAGCTGAATTTTGGACTCGGCCGGTGACAAAATGTTCCACAGACACCCCATGCACAACTCCACCGGGGAAGGTGCCAGAAAGGAGTTCCCTTGGTAGTTTTTACACTACCTTGGTAGGCAGCTGAAAGGCAACACAAAAGTTGTTCTACCTGCTTTCTGGGCTGAGATGGGGAAACGCTGAATTTTGGACTCGGCTGGTGACAAAATGTTCCAAACACACCCCATGCACAACTCCACCGGGGAAGGTGCCAGACAGGAGTTCTCCTGGTAGTTTTTACACTACCTTGGTAGGCATCTGAAAGACACCACAAAAGTTGTTCTACCTGCTTTGTGGGCTGAGATGGGGAATCGCTGAATTTTGGACTCGGCCGGTGACAAAATGTTCCAAACACACCCCCTGCACAACTCCACCACGGAAGGTGCCAGACAGGAGTTCTCCTGGTAGTTTTTACACTACCTTGGTAGGCATCTGAAAGACACCACAAAAGTTGTTCTACCTGCTTTCTGGGCTGAGATGGGGAAACGCTGAATTTTGGAGTCGGCCGGTGACAAAATGTTCCAAACACACCCCATGCACAACTCCACCGGGGAAGGTGCCAGACAGGAGTTCTCCTGGTAGTTTTTACACTACCTTGGTAGGCATCTGAAAGACACCACAAAAGTTGTTCTACCTGTTTTCTGGGCTGAGATGGGGAACAGCTGAATTTTGGACTCGGCTGGTGACAAAATGTTCCAAACACACCCCATGCACAACTCCACCGGGGAAGGTGCCAGACAGGAGTTCTCCTGGTAGTTTTTACACTACCTTGGTAGGCATTTGAAAGACACCACAAAAGTTGTTCTACCTGCTTTCTGGGCTGAGATGGGGAACCGCTGAATTTTGGACTCGGCCGGTGACAAAATGTTCCAAACACACCCCATGCACAACTCCACCGGGGAAGGTGCCAGGAACGAATTCTTTTGGTAGTTTTTACACTACCTTGGTAGGCAGCTGAAAGGCACAAGAAAAGTTGTTCTACCTGCTTTGTGGGCTGAGATGGGGAACCGCTGAATTTTGGAGTCGGCCGGTGACAAAATGTTCCAAACACACCCCCTGCACAACTCCACCGGGGAAGGTGCCAGAAAGGAGTTCTCCTGGTAGTTTTTACACTACCTTGGTAGGCAGCTGAAAGGAACCACAAAAGTTGTTCTACCTGCTTTCTGGGCTGAGATGGGGAAACGCTGAATTTTGGACTTGGCGGGTGACAAAATGTTCCAAACACACCCCCTGCACAACTCCACCGGGGAAGGTGCCAGACAGGAGTTCTCTTAGTAGTTTTTACACTACCTTGGTAGGCATCTGAAAGACACCACAAAAGTTGTTCTACCTGCTTTCTGGGCTGAGATGGGGAAAAGCTGAATTTTGGAGTCGGCTGGTGACAAAATGTTCCAAACACACCCCATGCACAACTCCACCGAGGAAGGTGCCAGAAACGAGTTCTGTTGGTAGTTTTTACACTACCCCGGTAGGCAGCTGAAAGGCACCACAAAAGTTGTTCTACCTGCTTTCTGGGCTGAGATGGGGAATCGCTGAATTTTGGACTCGGCCGGTGACAAAATGTTCCAAACACACCCCCTGCACAACTCCACCGGGGAAGGTGCCAGACAGGAGTTCTCTTGGTAGTTTTTACACTACCTTGGTACGCAGCTGAAAGGCACCACAAAAGTTGTTCTACCTGCTTTCTGGGCTGAGATGGGGAAACGCTGAATTTTGGAGTCGGCTGGTGACAAAATGTTCCAAACACACCCCATGCACAACTCCACCGAGGAAGGTGCCAGAAACGAGTTCTGTTGGTAGTTTTTACACTACCCCGGTAGGCAGCTGAAAGGCACCACAAAAGTTGTTCTACCTGCTTTCTGGGCTGAGATGGGGAATCGCTGAATTTTGGACTCGGCCGGTGACAAAATGTTCCAAACACACCCCCTGCACAACTCCACCGGGGAAGGTGCCAGACAGGAGTTCTCCTGGTAGTTTTTACACTACCTTGGTAGGCAGCTGAAAGGCACCACAAAAGTTGTTCTACCTGCTCTCTGGGCTGAGATGGGGAAACGCTGAATTTTGGAGTCGGCTGGTGACAAAATGTTCCAAACACACCCCATGCACAACTCCACCGAGGAAGGTGCCAGAAACGAGTTCTGTTGGTAGTTTTTACACTACCCCGGTAGGCAGCTGAAAGGCACCACAAAAGTTGTTCTACCTGCTTTCTGGGCTGAGATGGGGAATCGCTGAATTTTGGACTCGGCCGGTGACAAAATGTTCCAAACACACCCCCTGCACAACTCCACCACGGAAGGTGCCAGACAGGAGTTCTCTTGGTAGTTTTTACACTACCTTGGTAGGCAGCTGAAAGGCACCACAAAAGTTGTTCTACCTGCTTTCTGGGCTGAGATGGGGAAACGCTGAATTTTGGACTCGGCTGGTGACAAAATGTTCCAAACACACCCCATGCACAACTCCACCGGGGAAGGTGCCAGACAGGAGTTCTCCTGGTAGTTTTTACACTACCTTGGTAGGCATTTGAAAGACACCACAAAACTTGTTCTACCTGCTTTCTGGGCTGAGATGGGGAACAGCTGAATTTTGGACTCGGCCGGTGACAAAATGTTCCAAACACACCCCATGCACAACTCCACCGGGGAAGGTGCCAGGAACGAATTCTTTTGGTAGTTTTTACACTACCTTGGTAGGCAGCTGAAAGGCACAAGAAAAGTTGTTGTACCTGCTTTGTGGGCTGAGATGGGGAATCGCTGAACTTTGGAGTCGGCCGGTGACAAAATGTTCCAAACACACCCCCTGCACAACTCCACCACGGAAGGTGCCAGAAAGGAGTTCTCCTGGTAGTTTTTACACTACCTTGGTAGGCAGCTGAAAGGCACCACAAAAGTTGTTCTACCTGCTTTCTGGGCTGAGATGGGGAAACGCTGAATTTTGGACTTGGCGGGTGACAAAATGTTCCAAACACACCCCCTGCACAACTCCACCGGGGAAGGTGCCAGACAGGAGTTCTCCTGGTAGTTTTTACACTACCTAGGTAGGCATCTGAAAGACACCACAAAAGTTGTTCTACCTGCTTTCTGGGCTGAGATGGGGAAACGCTGAATTTTGGAGTCGGCTGGTGACAAAATGTTCCAAACACACCCCATGCACAACTCCACCGAGGAAGGTGCCAGACAGGAGTTCTCCTGGTAGTTTTTACACTACCTTGGTAGGCATCTGAAAGACACCACAAAAGTTGTTCTACCTGCTTTCTGGGCTGAGATGGGGAATCGCTGAATTTTGGACTCGGCCGGTGACAAAATGTTCCACAGACACCCCATGCACAACTCCACCGGGGAAGGTGCCAGGAACGAATTCTGTTGGTAGTTTTTACACTACCTTGGTAGGCAGCTGAAAGGCACAAGAAAAGTTGTTGTACCTGCTTTGTGGGCTGAGATGGGGAACCGCTGAATTTTGGAGTCGGCTGGTGACAAAATGTTCCAAACACACCCCCTGCACAACTCCACCGGGGAAGGTGCCAGACAGGAGTTCTCCTGGTAGTTTTTACATTGCTCCGGTAGGCATCTGAAAGATACCACAAAAGATCTTCTACCTGCTTTCTGGGCTGAGATGGGGAACCGCTGAATTTTGGAGTCGGCCGGTGACAAAATGTTCCAAACACACCCCATGCACAACTCCACCGGGGAAGGTGCCAGACAGGAGTTCTCCTGGTAGTTTTTACACTACCTTGGTAGGCAGCTGAAAGACACCACAAAAGTTGTTCTACCTGCTTTGTGGGCTGAGATGGGGAACCGCTGAATTTTGGAGTCGGCTGGTGACAAAATGTTCCAAACACACCCCATGCACAACTCCACCGGGGAAGGTGCCAGGAACGAATTCTGTTGGTAGTTTTTACAGTACCTTGGTAGGCAGCTGAAAGGCACCACAAAAGTTGTTCTACCTGCTTTCTGGGCTGAGATGGGGAACCGCTGAATTTTGGACTCGGCCGGTGACAAAATGTTCCAAACACACCCCATGCACAACTCCACCGGGGAAGGTGCCAGACAGGAGTTCTCCTGGTAGTTTTTACACTACCTTGGTAGGCATCTGAAAGACACCACAAAAGTTGTTCTACCTGCTTTCTGGGCTGAGATGGGGAATCGCTGAATTTTGGACTCGGCCGGTGACAAAATGTTCCAAACACACCCCATGCACAACTCCACCGGGGAAGGTGCCAGACAGGAGTTCTCCTGGTAGTTTTTACACTACCTTGGTAGGCATCTGAAAGACACCACAAAAGTTGTTCTACCTGCTTTCTGGGCTGAGATGGGGAAATGCTGAATTTTGGAGTCGGCTGGTGACAAAATGTTCCAAACACACCCCATGCACAACTCCACCGGGGAAGGTGCCAGACAGGAGTTCTCCTGGTAGTTTTTACACTACCTTGGTTGGCATCTGAAAGACACCACAAAAGTTGTTCTACCTGCTTTCTGGGCTGAGATGGGGAACAGCTGAATTTTGGAGTCGGCTGGTGACAAAATGTTCCAAACACACCCCATGCACAACTCCACCGGGGAAGGTGCCAGACAGGAGTTCTCCTGGTAGTTTTTACATTGCTCCGGTAGGCATCTGAAAGACACCACAAAAGTTGTTCTACCTGCTTTGTGGGCTGAGATGGGGAAACGCTGAATTTTGGACTCGGCCGGTGACAAAATGTTCCAAACACACCCCATGCACAACTCCACCGGGGAAGGTGCCAGACAGGAGTTCTCCTGGTAGTTTTTACACTACCTTGGTAGGCATCTGAAAGACACCACAAAAGTTGTTCTACCTGCTTTGTGGGCTGAGATGGGGAAACGCTGAATTTTGGACTCGGCCGGTGACAAAATGTTCCAAACACACCCCATGCACAACTCCACCACGGAAGGTGCCAGGAACGAATTCTGTTGGTAGATTTACACTACCTTGGTAGGCAGCGGAAAGGCACAAGAAAAGTTGTTGTACCTGCTTTGTGGGCTGAGATGGGGAACCGCTGAATATTGGACTCGGCCGGTGACAAAATGTTCCAAACACACCCCCTGCACAACTCCACCGGGGAAGGTGCCAGAAAGGAGTTCTCCTGGTAGTTTTTACACTACCTTGGTAGGCAGCTGAAAGGAACCACAAAAGTTGTTCTACCTGCTTTCTGGGCTGAGATGGGGAAACGCTGAATTTTGGACTTGGCGGGTGACAAAATGTTCCAAACACACCCCCTGCACAACTCCACCACGGAAGGTGCCAGACAGGAGTTCTCCTGGTAGTTTTTACACTACCTTGGTAGGCATCTGAAAGACACCACAAAAGTTGTTCTACCTGCTTTCTGGGCTGAGATGGGGAAATGCTGAATTTTGGAGTCGGCTGGTGACAAAATGTTCCAAACACACCCCATGCACAACTCCACCGGGGAAGGTGCCAGACAGGAGTTCTCCTGGTAGTTTTTACATTGCTCCGGTAGGCATCTGAAAGACACCACAAAAGTTGTTCTACCTGCTTTGTGGGCTGAGATGGGGAAACGCTGAATTTTGGACTCGGCCGGTGACAAAATGTTCCAAACACACCCCATGCACATCTCCACCGGGGAAGGTGCCAGACAGGAGTTCTCCTGGTAGTTTTTACACTACCTTGGTAGGCATCTGAAAGACACCACAAAAGTTGTTCTACCTGCTTTCTGGGCTGAGATGGGGAAACGCTGAATTTTGGACTCGGCCGGTGACAAAATGTTCCAAACACACCCCATGCACAACTCCACCACGGAAGGTGCCAGGAACGAATTCTGTTGGTAGATTTACACTACCTTGGTAGGCAGCGGAAAGGCACAAGAAAAGTTGTTGTACCTGCTTTGTGGGCTGAGATGGGGAACCGCTGAACTTTGGAGTCGGCCGGTGACAAAATGTTCCAAACACACCCCCTGCACAACTCCACCGGGGAAGGTGCCAGACAGGAGTTCTCCTGGTAGTTTTTACATTGCTCCGGTAGGCATCTGAAAGATACCACAAAAGATCTTCTACCTGCTTTGTGGGCTGAGATGGGGAACCGCTGAATTTTGGAGTCGGCCGGTGACAAAATGTTCCAAACACACCCCATGCACAACTCCACCACGGAAGGTGCCAGACAGGAGTTCTCCTGGTAGTTTTTACACTACCTTTGTAGGCATCTGAAAGACACCACAAAAGTTGTTCTACCTGCTTTCTGGGCTGAGATGGGGAACCGCTGAATTTTGGAGTCGGCTGGTGACAAAATGTTCCAAACACACCCCATGCACAACTCCACCGGGGAAGGTGCCAGGAACGAATTCTGTTGGTAGTTTTTACAGTACCTTGGTTGGCAGCTGAAAGGCACCACAAAAGTTGTTCTACCTGCTTTCTGGGCTGAGATGGGGAACCGCTGAATTTTGGACTCGGCCGGTGACAAAATGTTCCAAACACACCCCATGCACAACTCCACCGGGGAAGGTGCCAGACAGGAGTTCTCCTGGTAGTTTTTACATTGCTCCGGTAGGCATCTGAAAGACACCACAAAAGTTGTTCTACCTGCTTTCTGGGCTGAGATGGGGAATCGCTGAATTTTGGACTCGGCCGGTGACAAAATGTTCCAAACACACCCCATGCACAACTCCACCGGGGAAGGTGCCAGACAGGAGTTCTCCTGGTAGTTTTTACACTACCTTGGTAGGCATCTGAAAGACACCACAAAAGTTGTTCTACCTGCTTTCTGGGCTGAGATGGGGAACAGCTGAATTTTGGAGTCTGCTGGTGACAAAATGTTCCAAACACACCCCCTGCACAACTCCACCGGGGAAGGTGCCAGACAGGAGTTCTCCTGGTAGTTTTTACACTACCTTGGTAGGCATCTGAAAGGACACCACAAAAGTTGTTCTACCTGCTTTGTGGGCTGAGATGGGGAAACGCTGAATTTTGGACTCGGCTGGTGACAAAATGTTCCAAACACACCCCCTGCACAACTCCACCGGGGAAGGTGCCAGACAGGAGTTCTCCTGGTAGTTTTTACACTACCTTGGTAGGCATCTGAAACACACCACAAAAGTTGTTCTACCTGCTTTCTGGGGTGAGATGGGGAACCGCTGAATTTTGGACTCGGCCGGTGACAAAATGTTCCACAGACACCCCATGCACAACTCCACCGGGGAAGGTGCCAGGAACGAATTCTGTTGGTAGTTTTTACACTACCTTGGTAGGCAGCTGAAAGGCAGAAGAAAAGTTGTTGTACCTGCTTTGTGGGCTGAGATGGGGAACCGCTGAATTTTGGAGTCGGCTGGTGACAAAATGTTCCAAACACACCCCCTGCACAACTCCACCGGGGAAGGTGCCAGACAGGAGTTCTCCTGGTAGTTTTTACATTGCTCCGGTAGGCATCTGAAAGATACCACAAAAGATCTTCTACCTGCTTTCTGGGCTGAGATGGGGAACCGCTGAATTTTGGAGTCGGCCGGTGACAAAATGTTCCAAACACACCCCATGCACAACTCCACCACGGAAGGTGCCAGACAGGAGTTCTCCTGTAGTTTTTACACTACCTTTGTAGGCATCTGAAAGACACCACAAAAGTTGTTCTACCTGCTTTCTGGGCTGAGATGGGGAACCGCTGAATTTTGGAGTCGGCTGGTGACAAAATGTTCCAAACACACCCCATGCACAACTCCACCGGGGAAGGTGCCAGGAACGAATTCTGTTGGTAGTTTTTACAGTACCTTGGTTGGCAGCTGAAAGGCACCACAAAAGTTGTTCTACCTGCTTTCTGGGCTGAGATGGGGAACCGCTGAATTTTGGACTCGGCCGGTGACAAAATGTTCCAAACACACCCCCTGCACAACTCCACCGGGGAAGGTGCCAGACAGGAGTTCTCCTGGTAGTTTTTACATTGCTCCGGTAGGCATCTGAAAGACACCAGAAAAGTTGTTCTACCTGCTTTCTGGGCTGAGATGGGGAATCGCTGAATTTTGGACTCGGCCGGTGACAAAATGTTCCAAACACACCCCATGCACAACTCCACCGGGGAAGGTGCCAGACAGGAGTTCTCCTGGTAGTTTTTACACTACCTTGGTAGGCATCTGAAAGACACCACAAAAGTTGTTCTACCTGCTTTCTGGGCTGAGATGGGGAACAGCTGAATTTTGGAGTCGGCTGGTGACAAAATGTTCCAAACACACCCCATGCACAACTCCACCGGGGAAGGTGCCAGACAGGAGTTCTCCTGGTAGTTTTTACATTGCTCCGGTAGGCATCTGAAAGACACCACAAAAGTTGTTCTACCTGCTTTGTGGGCTGAGATGGGGAAACGCTGAATTTTGGAGTCGGCCGGTGACAAAAATGTTCCAAACACACCCCATGCACAACTCCACCGGGGAAGGTGCCAGGAACGAATTCTGTTGGTAGTTTTTACACTACCTTGGTAGGCAGCTGAAAGGCACAAGAAAAGTTGTTGTACCTGCTTTCTGGGCTGAGATGGGGAATAGCTGAATTTTGGAGTCGGCTGGTGACAAAATGTTCCAAAAACACCCCTGCACAACTCCACCGGGGAAGGTGCCAGACAGGAGTTCTCCTGGTAGTTTTTACATTGCTCCGGTAGGCATCTGAAAGACACCACAAAAGTTGTTCTACCTGCTTTCTGGGCTGAGATGGGGAACAGCTGAATTTTGGACTCGGCCGGTGACAAAATGTTCCAAACACACCCCATGCACAACACCACCGGGGAAGGTGCCAGACAGGAGTTCTCCTGGTAGTTTTTACATTGCTCCGGTAGGCATCTGAAAGACACCACAAAAGTTGTTCTACCTGCTTTGTGGGCTGAGATGGGGAAACGCTGAATTTTGGACTCGGCCGGTGACAAAATGTTCCAAACACACCCCCATGCACATCTCCTCCCGGGGAAGGTGCCAGACAGGAGTTCTCCTGGTAGTTTTTACACTACCTTGGTAGGCATCTGAAAGACACCACAAAAGTTGTTCTACCTGCTTTCTGGGCTGAGATGGGGAAACGCTGAATTTTGGACTCGGCCGGTGACAAAATGTTCCAAACACACCCCATGCACAACTCCACCACGGAAGGTGCCAGGAACGAATTCTGTTGGTAGATTTACACTACCTTGGTAGGCAGCGGAAAGGCACAAGAAAAGTTGTTGTACCTGCTTTGTGGGCTGAGATGGGGAACCGCTGAACTTTGGAGTCGGCCGGTGACAAAATGTTCCAAACACACCCCCTGCACAACTCCACCACGGAAGGTGCCAGAAAGGAGTTCTCCTGGTAGTTTTTACACTACCTTGGTAGGCAGCTGAAAGGCACCACAAAAGTTGTTCTACCTGCTTTCTGGGCTGAGATGGGAAACGCTGAATTTTGGACTTGGCGGGTGACAAAATGTTCCAAACACACCCCATACACCACAAAAGTTGTTCTACCTGCTTTCTGGGCTGAGATGGGGAACCGCTGAATTTTGGACTCGGCTGGTGACAAAATGTTCCAAACACACCCCATGCACAACTCCACCGGGGAAGGTGCCAGACAGGAGTTCTCTTGGTAGTTTTTACACTACCTTGGTAGGCATCTGAAAGACACCACAGAAGTTGTTCTACCTGCTTTCTGGGCTGAGATGGGGAAACGCTGAATTTTGGAGTCGGCCGTTGACAAAATGTTCCAAACACACCCCATGCACAACTCCACCGGGGAAGGTGCCAGACAGGAGTTCTCCTGGTAGTTTTTACATTGCTCCGGTAGGCATCTGAAAGACACCACAAAAGTTGTTCTACCTGCTTTCTGGGCTGAGATGGGGAAATGCTGAATTTTGGAGTCGGCCGGTGACAAAATGTTCAAAACACACCCCATGCACAACTCACCGGGGAAGGTGCCAGACAGGAGTTCTCCTGGTAGTTTTTACACTACCTTGGTAGGCATTTGAAAGACACCACAAAACTTGTTCTACCTGCTTTCTGGGCTGAGATGGGGAACCGCTGAATTTTGGAGTCGGCCGGTGACAAAATGTTCCAAACACACCCCATGCACAACTCCACCGGGGAAGGTGCCAGGAACGAATTCTTTTGGTAGTTTTTACACTACTTGGTAGGCAGCTGAAAGGCACAAGAAAAGTTGTTGTACCTGCTTTGTGGGCTGAGATGGGGAACCGCTGAATTTTGGAGTCGGCTGGTGACAGAATGTTCCAAACACACCCCATGCACAACTCCACCACGGAAGGTGCCAGAAAGGAGTTCTCTTGGTAGTTTTTACACTACCTTGGTAGGCAGCTGAAAGGCACCACAAAAGTTGTTCTACCTGCTTTCTGGGCTGAGATGGGGAATCGCTGAATTTTGGAGTCGGCTGGTGACAAAATGTTCCAAACACACCCCATGCACAACTCCACCACGGAAGGTGCCAGACAGGAGTTCTCTTGGTAGTTTTTACACTACCTTGGTAGGCATCTGAAAGACACCACAAAAGTTGTTCTACCTGCTTTCTGGGCTGAGATGGGGAATCGCTGAATTTTGGACTCGGCCGGTGACAAAATGTTCCAAACACACACCCCCTGCACAACTCCACCGGGGAAGGTGCCAGACAGGAGTCCTCCTGGTAGTTTTTACACTACCTTGGTAGGCATCTGAAAGACACCACAAAAGTTGTTCTACCTGCTTTCTGGGCTGAGATGGGGAACCGCTGAATTTTGGAGTCGGCTGGTGACAAAATGTTCCAAACACACCCCATGCACAACTCCACCGGGGAAGGTGCCAGACAGGAGTTCTCCTGGTAGTTCTTACATTGCTCCGGTAGGCATCTGAAAGACACCACAAAAGTTGTTCTACCTGCTTTCTGGGCTGAGATGGGGAATCGCTGAATTTTGGAGTCGGCCGGTGACAAAATGTTCCAAACACACCCCATGCACAACTCCACCGGGGAAGGTGCCAGACAGGAGTTCTCTTAGTAGTTTTTACACTACCTTGGTAGGCATCTGAAAGACACCACAAAAGTTGTTCTACCTGCTTTCTGGGCTGAGATGGGGAACAGCTGAATTTTGGAGTCGGCTGGTGACAAAATGTTCCAAACACACCCCATGCACAACTCCACCGGGGAAGGTGCCAGACAGGAGTTCTCCTGGTAGTTTTTACACTACCTTGGTAGGCATTTGAAAGACACCACAGAAGTTGTTCTACCTGCTTTCTGGGCTGAGATGGGGAATCGCTGAATTTTGGACTCGGCCGGTGACAAAATGTTCCAAAGACACCCCCTGCACAACTCCACCGGGGAAGGTGCCAGACAGGAGTTCTCCTGGTAGTTTTTACACTACCTTGGTAGGCAGCTGAAAGGCACCACAAAAGTTGTTCTACCTGCTTTCTGGGCTGAGATGGGGAAACGCTGAATTTTGGAGTCGGCCGGTGACAAAATGTTCCAAACACACCCCATGCACAACTCCACCGGGGAAGGTGCCAGGAACGAATTCTTTTGGTAGTTTTTACACTACCTTGGTAGGCAGCTGAAAGGCACAAGAAAAGTTGTTGTACCTGCTTTGTGGGCTGAGATGGGGAACCGCTGAATTTTGGAGTCGGCTGGTGACAGAATGTTCCAAACACACCCCATGCACAACTCCACCGGGGAAGGTGCCAGACAGGAGTTCTCTTAGTAGTTTTTACACTACCTTGGTAGGCAGCTGAAAGGCACCACAAAAGTTGTTCTACCTGCTTTCTGGGCTGAGATGGGGAATCGCTGAATTTTGGACTCGGCTGGTGACAAAATGTTCCAAACACACCCCATGCACAACTCCACCGGGGAAGGTGCCAGACAGGAGTTCTCCTGGTAGTTTTTACACTACCTTGGTAGGCATTTGAAAGGCACCACAAAAGTTGTTCTTCCTGCTTTCTGGGCTGAGATGGGGAAACGCTGAATTTTGGAGTTGGCCGGTGACAAAATGTTCCAAACACACCCCCTGCACAACTCCACCGGGGAAGGTGCCAGACAGGAGTCCTCTTAGTAGTTTTTACACTACCTTGGTAGGCATCTGAAAGGCACCACAAAAGTTGTTCTACCTTCTTTCTGGGCTGAGATGGGGAACCGCTGAATTTTGGAGTCGGCTGGTGACAAAATGTTCCAAAGACACCCCATGCACAACTCCACCGGGGAAGGTGCCAGACAGGAGTTCTCCTGGTAGTTTTTACATTGCTCCGGTAGGCATCTGAAAGACACCACAAAAGTTGTTCTACCTGCTTTCTGGGCTGAGATGGGGAATCGCTGAATTTTGGACTCGGCCGGTGACAAAATGTTCCAAACACACCCCCTGCACAACTCCACCGGGGAAGGTGCCAGACAGGAGTCCTCCTGGTAGTTTTTACACTACCTTGGTAGGCATCTGAAAGACACCACAAAAGTTGTTCTACCTGCTTTCTGGGCTGAGATGGGGAAACGCTGAATTTTGGAGTCGGCTGGTGACAAAATGTTCCAAACACACCCCATGCACAACTCCACCGGGGAAGGTGCCAGACAGGAGTTCTCCTGGTAGTTTTTACATTGCTCCGGTAGGCATCTGAAAGACACCACAAAAGTTGTTCTACCTGCTTTCTGGGCTGAGATGGGGAATCGCTGAATTTTGGAGTCGGCCGGTGACAAAATGTTCCAAACACACCCCATGCACAACTCCACCGGGGAAGGTGCCAGACAGGAGTTCTCTTAGTAGTTTTTACACTACCTTGGTAGGCATCTGAAAGGCACCACAAAAGTTGTTCTACCTGCTTTCTGGGCTGAGATGGGGAACAGCTGAATTTTGGAGTCGGCTGGTGACAAAATGTTCAAAACACACCCCATGCACAACTCCACCGGGGAAGGTGCCA
Source organism: Falco biarmicus (assembly GCF_023638135.1). Classification (NCBI taxonomy): domain Eukaryota; kingdom Metazoa; phylum Chordata; class Aves; order Falconiformes; family Falconidae; genus Falco; species Falco biarmicus. Next base: position 319,815 of record NW_026612018.1, on the reverse strand, counting down.
GACAGGAGTTCTCCTGGTAGTTTTTACACTACCTTGGTAGGCATTTGAAAGACACCACAGAAGTTGTTCTACCTGCTTTCTGGGCTGAGATGGGGAATCGCTGAATTTTGGACTCGGCCGGTGACAAAATGTTCCAAAGACACCCCCTGCACAACTCCACCGGGGAAGGTGCCAGACAGGAGTTCTCCTGGTAGTTTTTACACTACCTTGGTAGGCAGCTGAAAGGCACCACAAAAGTTGTTCTACCTGCTTTCTGGGCTGAGATGGGGAAACGCTGAATTTTGGACCTTGGCGGGTGACAAAATGTTCCAAACACACCCCATGCACAACTCCACCGGGGAAGGTGCCAGACAGGAGTTCTCCTGGTAGTTTTTACACTACCTTGGTAGGCATCTGAAAGACACCACAAAAGTTGTTCTACCTGCTTTGTGGGCTGAGATGGGGAAACGCTGAATTTTGGAGTCGGCTGGTGACAAAATGTTCCAAACACACCCCATGCACAACTCCACCGGGGAAGGTGCCAGACAGGAGTTCTCCTGGTAGTTTTTACACTACCTTGGTAGGCATCTGAAAGACACCACAAAAGTTGTTCTACCTGCTTTCTGGGCTGAGATGGGGAATCCTGAATTTTGGACTCGGCCGGTGACAAAATGTTCCAAACACACCCCATGCACAACTCCACCGGGGAAGGTGCCAGAAACGAGTTCTGTTGGTAGTTTTTACACTACCTTGGTAGGCAGCTGAAAGGCACAAGAAAAGTTGTTGTACCTGCTTTGTGGGCTGAGATGGGGAACCGCTGAATTTTGGAGTCGGCTGGTGACAAAATGTTCCAAACACACCCCCTGCACAACTCCACCCCGGAAGGTACCAGACAGGAGTTCTCCTGGTAGTTTTTACATTGCTCCGGTAGGCATCTGAAAGACACCACAAAAGTTGTTCTACCTGCTTTCTGGGCTGAGATGGGGAATCGCTGAATTTTGGAGTCGGCCGGTGACAAAATGTTCCAAACACACCCCATGCACAACTCCACCGGGGAAGGTGCCAGACAGGAGTTCTCTTAGTAGTTTTTACACTACCTTGGTAGGCATCTGAAAGACACCACAAAAGTTGTTCTACCTGCTTTCTGGGCTGAGATGGGGAACAGCTGAATTTTGGAGTCGGCTGGTGACAAAATGTTCCAAACACACCCCATGCACAACTCCACCGGGGAAGGTGCCAGACAGGAGTTCTCCTGGTAGTTTTTACACTACCTTGGTAGGCATTTGAAAGACACCACAGAAGTTGTTCTACCTGCTTTCTGGGCTGAGATGGGGAATCGCTGAATTTTGGACTCGGCCGGTGACAAAATGTTCCAAAGACACCCCCTGCACAACTCCACCGGGGAAGGTGCCAGACAGGAGTTCTCCTGGTAGTTTTTACACTACCTTGGTAGGCAGCTGAAAGGCACCACAAAAGTTGTTCTACCTGCTTTCTGGGCTGAGATGGGGAAACGCTGAATTTTGGAGTCGGCCGGTGACAAAATGTTCCAAACACACCCCATGCACAACTCCACCGGGGAAGGTGCCAGGAACGAATTCTTTTGGTAGTTTTTACACTACCTTGGTAGGCAGCTGAAAGGCACAAGAAAAGTTGTTGTACCTGCTTTGTGGGCTGAGATGGGGAACCGCTGAATTTTGGAGTCGGCTGGTGACAGAATGTTCCAAACACACCCCATGCACAACTCCACCGGGGAAGGTGCCAGACAGGAGTTCTCTTAGTAGTTTTTACACTACCTTGGTAGGCAGCTGAAAGGCACCACAAAAGTTGTTCTACCTGCTTTCTGGGCTGAGATGGGGAATCGCTGAATTTTGGACTCGGCTGGTGACAAAATGTTCCAAACACACCCCATGCACAACTCCACCGGGGAAGGTGCCAGACAGGAGTTCTCCTGGTAGTTTTTACACTACCTTGGTAGGCATTTGAAAGGCACCACAAAAGTTGTTCTTCCTGCTTTCTGGGCTGAGATGGGGAAACGCTGAATTTTGGAGTTGGCCGGTGACAAAATGTTCCAAACACACCCCCTGCACAACTCCACCGGGGAAGGTGCCAGACAGGAGTCCTCTTAGTAGTTTTTACACTACCTTGGTAGGCATCTGAAAGGCACCACAAAAGTTGTTCTACCTTCTTTCTGGGCTGAGATGGGGAACCGCTGAATTTTGGAGTCGGCTGGTGACAAAATGTTCCAAAGACACCCCATGCACAACTCCACCGGGGAAGGTGCCAGACAGGAGTTCTCCTGGTAGTTTTTACATTGCTCCGGTAGGCATCTGAAAGACACCACAAAAGTTGTTCTACCTGCTTTCTGGGCTGAGATGGGGAATCGCTGAATTTTGGACTCGGCCGGTGACAAAATGTTCCAAACACACCCCCTGCACAACTCCACCGGGGAAGGTGCCAGACAGGAGTCCTCCTGGTAGTTTTTACACTACCTTGGTAGGCATCTGAAAGACACCACAAAAGTTGTTCTACCTGCTTTCTGGGCTGAGATGGGGAAACGCTGAATTTTGGAGTCGGCTGGTGACAAAATGTTCCAAACACACCCCATGCACAACTCCACCGGGGAAGGTGCCAGACAGGAGTTCTCCTGGTAGTTTTTACATTGCTCCGGTAGGCATCTGAAAGACACCACAAAAGTTGTTCTACCTGCTTTCTGGGCTGAGATGGGGAATCGCTGAATTTTGGAGTCGGCCGGTGACAAAATGTTCCAAACACACCCCATGCACAACTCCACCGGGGAAGGTGCCAGACAGGAGTTCTCTTAGTAGTTTTTACACTACCTTGGTAGGCATCTGAAAGGCACCACAAAAGTTGTTCTACCTGCTTTCTGGGCTGAGATGGGGAACAGCTGAATTTTGGAGTCGGCTGGTGACAAAATGTTCAAAACACACCCCATGCACAACTCCACCGGGGAAGGTGCCAGACAGGAGTTCTCCTGGTAGTTTTTACACTACCTTGGTAGGCATTTGAAAGACACCACAGAAGTTGTTCTACCTGCTTTCTGGGCTGAGATGGGGAATCGCTGAATTTTGGACTCGGCCGGTGACAAAATGTTCCAAAGACACCCCCTGCACAACTCCACCGGGGAAGGTGCCAGACAGGAGTTCTCCTGGTAGTTTTTACACTACCTTGGTAGGCAGCTGAAAGGCACCACAAAAGTTGTTCTACCTGCTTTCTGGGCTGAGATGGGGAAACGCTGAATTTTGGACTTGGCGGGTGACAAAATGTTCCAAACACACCCCATGCACAACTCCACCGGGGAAGGTGCCAGACAGGAGTTCTCCTGGTAGTTTTTACACTACCTTGGTAGGCATCTGAAAGACACCACAAAAGTTGTTCTACCTGCTTTGTGGGCTGAGATGGGGAAACGCTGAATTTTGGACTCGGCTGGTGACAAAATGTTCCAAACACACCCCATGCACAACTCCACCGGGGAAGGTGCCAGACAGGAGTTCTCCTGGTAGTTTTTACACTACCTTGGTAGGCATCTGAAAGACACCACAAAAGTTGTTCTACCTGCTTTCTGGGCTGAGATGGGGAATCGCTGAATTTTGGACTCGGCCGGTGACAAAATGTTCCAAACACACCCCCTGCACAACTCCACCGGGGAAGGTGCCAGACAGGAGTCCTCCTGGTAGTTTTTACACTACCTTGGTAGGCATCTGAAAGACACCACAAAAGTTGTTCTACCTGCTTTCTGGGCTGAGATGGGGAACCGCTGAATTTTGGAGTCGGCTGGTGACAAAATGTTCCAAACACACCCCATGCACAACTCCACCGGGGAAGGTGCCAGACAGGAGTTCTCCTGGTAGTTTTTACATTGCTCCGGTAGGCATCTGAAAGACACCACAAAAGTTGTTCTACCTGCTTTCTGGGCTGAGATGGGGAATCGCTGAATTTTGGAGTCGGCCGGTGACAAAATGTTCCAAACACACCCCATGCACAACTCCACCGGGGAAGGTGCCAGACAGGAGTTCTCTTAGTAGTTTTTACACTACCTTGGTAGGCATCTGAAAGACACCACAAAAGTTGTTCTACCTGCTTTCTGGGCTGAGATGGGGAACAGCTGAATTTTGGAGTCGGCTGGTGACAAAATGTTCCAAACACACCCCATGCACAACTCCACCGGGGAAGGTGCCAGACAGGAGTTCTCCTGGTAGTTTTTACACTACCTTGGTAGGCATTTGAAAGACACCACAGAAGTTGTTCTACCTGCTTTCTGGGCTGAGATGGGGAATCGCTGAATTTTGGACTCGGCCGGTGACAAAATGTTCCAAAGACACCCCCTGCACAACTCCACCGGGGAAGGTGCCAGACAGGAGTTCTCCTGGTAGTTTTTACACTACCTTGGTAGGCAGCTGAAAGGCACCACAAAAGTTGTTCTACCTGCTTTCTGGGCTGAGATGGGGAAACGCTGAATTTTGGAGTCGGCCGGTGACAAAATGTTCCAAACACACCCCATGCACAACTCCACCGGGGAAGGTGCCAGGAACGAATTCTTTTGGTAGTTTTTACACTACCTTGGTAGGCAGCTGAAAGGCACAAGAAAAGTTGTTGTACCTGCTTTGTGGGCTGAGATGGGGAACCGCTGAATTTTGGAGTCGGCTGGTGACAGAATGTTCCAAACACACCCCATGCACAACTCCACCGGGGAAGGTGCCAGACAGGAGTTCTCTTAGTAGTTTTTACACTACCTTGGTAGGCAGCTGAAAGGCACCACAAAAGTTGTTCTACCTGCTTTCTGGGCTGAGATGGGGAATCGCTGAATTTTGGACTCGGCTGGTGACAAAATGTTCCAAACACACCCCATGCACAACTCCACCGGGGAAGGTGCCAGACAGGAGTTCTCCTGGTAGTTTTTACACTACCTTGGTAGGCATTTGAAAGGCACCACAAAAGTTGTTCTTCCTGCTTTCTGGGCTGAGATGGGGAAACGCTGAATTTTGGAGTTGGCCGGTGACAAAATGTTCCAAACACACCCCCTGCACAACTCCACCGGGGAAGGTGCCAGACAGGAGTCCTCTTAGTAGTTTTTACACTACCTTGGTAGGCATCTGAAAGGCACCACAAAAGTTGTTCTACCTTCTTTCTGGGCTGAGATGGGGAACCGCTGAATTTTGGAGTCGGCTGGTGACAAAATGTTCCAAAGACACCCCATGCACAACTCCACCGGGGAAGGTGCCAGACAGGAGTTCTCCTGGTAGTTTTTACATTGCTCCGGTAGGCATCTGAAAGACACCACAAAAGTTGTTCTACCTGCTTTCTGGGCTGAGATGGGGAATCGCTGAATTTTGGACTCGGCCGGTGACAAAATGTTCCAAACACACCCCCTGCACAACTCCACCGGGGAAGGTGCCAGACAGGAGTCCTCCTGGTAGTTTTTACACTACCTTGGTAGGCATCTGAAAGACACCACAAAAGTTGTTCTACCTGCTTTCTGGGCTGAGATGGGGAAACGCTGAATTTTGGAGTCGGCTGGTGACAAAATGTTCCAAACACACCCCATGCACAACTCCACCGGGGAAGGTGCCAGACAGGAGTTCTCCTGGTAGTTTTTACATTGCTCCGGTAGGCATCTGAAAGACACCACAAAAGTTGTTCTACCTGCTTTCTGGGCTGAGATGGGGAATCGCTGAATTTTGGAGTCGGCCGGTGACAAAATGTTCCAAACACACCCCATGCACAACTCCACCGGGGAAGGTGCCAGACAGGAGTTCTCTTAGTAGTTTTTACACTACCTTGGTAGGCATCTGAAAGGCACCACAAAAGTTGTTCTACCTGCTTTCTGGGCTGAGATGGGGAACAGCTGAATTTTGGAGTCGGCTGGTGACAAAATGTTCAAAACACACCCCATGCACAACTCCACCGGGGAAGGTGCCAGACAGGAGTTCTCCTGGTAGTTTTTACACTACCTTGGTAGGCATTTGAAAGACACCACAGAAGTTGTTCTACCTGCTTTCTGGGCTGAGATGGGGAATCGCTGAATTTTGGACTCGGCCGGTGACAAAATGTTCCAAAGACACCCCCTGCACAACTCCACCGGGGAAGGTGCCAGACAGGAGTTCTCCTGGTAGTTTTTACACTACCTTGGTAGGCAGCTGAAAGGCACCACAAAAGTTGTTCTACCTGCTTTCTGGGCTGAGATGGGGAAACGCTGAATTTTGGACTTGGCGGGTGACAAAATGTTCCAAACACACCCCATGCACAACTCCACCGGGGAAGGTGCCAGACAGGAGTTCTCCTGGTAGTTTTTACACTACCTTGGTAGGCATCTGAAAGACACCACAAAAGTTGTTCTACCTGCTTTGTGGGCTGAGATGGGGAAACGCTGAATTTTGGAGTCGGCTGGTGACAAAATGTTCCAAACACACCCCATGCACAACTCCACCGGGGAAGGTGCCAGACAGGAGTTCTCCTGGTAGTTTTTACACTACCTTGGTAGGCATCTGAAAGACACCACAAAAGTTGTTCTACCTGCTTTCTGGGCTGAGATGGGGAATCGCTGAATTTTGGACTCGGCCGGTGACAAAATGTTCCAAACACACCCCATGCACAACTCCACCGGGGAAGGTGCCAGAAACGAGTTCTGTTGGTAGTTTTTACACTACCTTGGTAGGCAGCTGAAAGGCACAAGAAAAGTTGTTGTACCTGCTTTGTGGGCTGAGATGGGGAACCGCTGAATTTTGGAGTCGGCTGGTGACAAAATGTTCCAAACACACCCCCTGCACAACTCCACCCCGGAAGGTACCAGACAGGAGTTCTCCTGGTAGTTTTTACATTGCTCCGGTAGGCATCTGAAAGACACCACAAAAGTTGTTCTACCTGCTTTCTGGGCTGAGATGGGGAATCGCTGAATTTTGGAGTCGGCCGGTGACAAAATGTTCCAAACACACCCCATGCACAACTCCACCGGGGAAGGTGCCAGACAGGAGTTCTCTTAGTAGTTTTTACACTACCTTGGTAGGCATCTGAAAGACACCACAAAAGTTGTTCTACCTGCTTTCTGGGCTGAGATGGGGAACAGCTGAATTTTGGAGTCGGCTGGTGACAAAATGTTCCAAACACACCCCATGCACAACTCCACCGGGGAAGGTGCCAGACAGGAGTTCTCCTGGTAGTTTTTACACTACCTTGGTAGGCATTTGAAAGACACCACAGAAGTTGTTCTACCTGCTTTCTGGGCTGAGATGGGGAATCGCTGAATTTTGGACTCGGCCGGTGACAAAATGTTCCAAAGACACCCCCTGCACAACTCCACCGGGGAAGGTGCCAGACAGGAGTTCTCCTGGTAGTTTTTACACTACCTTGGTAGGCAGCTGAAAGGCACCACAAAAGTTGTTCTACCTGCTTTCTGGGCTGAGATGGGGAAACGCTGAATTTTGGAGTCGGCCGGTGACAAAATGTTCCAAACACACCCCATGCACAACTCCACCGGGGAAGGTGCCAGGAACGAATTCTTTTGGTAGTTTTTACACTACCTTGGTAGGCAGCTGAAAGGCACAAGAAAAGTTGTTGTACCTGCTTTGTGGGCTGAGATGGGGAACCGCTGAATTTTGGAGTCGGCTGGTGACAGAATGTTCCAAACACACCCCATGCACAACTCCACCGGGGAAGGTGCCAGACAGGAGTTCTCTTAGTAGTTTTTACACTACCTTGGTAGGCAGCTGAAAGGCACCACAAAAGTTGTTCTACCTGCTTTCTGGGCTGAGATGGGGAATCGCTGAATTTTGGACTCGGCTGGTGACAAAATGTTCCAAACACACCCCATGCACAACTCCACCGGGGAAGGTGCCAGACAGGAGTTCTCCTGGTAGTTTTTACACTACCTTGGTAGGCATTTGAAAGGCACCACAAAAGTTGTTCTTCCTGCTTTCTGGGCTGAGATGGGGAAACGCTGAATTTTGGAGTTGGCCGGTGACAAAATGTTCCAAACACACCCCCTGCACAACTCCACCGGGGAAGGTGCCAGACAGGAGTCCTCTTAGTAGTTTTTACACTACCTTGGTAGGCATCTGAAAGGCACCACAAAAGTTGTTCTACCTTCTTTCTGGGCTGAGATGGGGAACCGCTGAATTTTGGAGTCGGCTGGTGACAAAATGTTCCAAAGACACCCCATGCACAACTCCACCGGGGAAGGTGCCAGACAGGAGTTCTCCTGGTAGTTTTTACATTGCTCCGGTAGGCATCTGAAAGACACCACAAAAGTTGTTCTACCTGCTTTCTGGGCTGAGATGGGGAATCGCTGAATTTTGGACTCGGCCGGTGACAAAATGTTCCAAACACACCCCCTGCACAACTCCACCGGGGAAGGTGCCAGACAGGAGTCCTCCTGGTAGTTTTTACACTACCTTGGTAGGCATCTGAAAGACACCACAAAAGTTGTTCTACCTGCTTTCTGGGCTGAGATGGGGAAACGCTGAATTTTGGAGTCGGCTGGTGACAAAATGTTCCAAACACACCCCATGCACAACTCCACCGGGGAAGGTGCCAGACAGGAGTTCTCCTGGTAGTTTTTACATTGCTCCGGTAGGCATCTGAAAGACACCACAAAAGTTGTTCTACCTGCTTTCTGGGCTGAGATGGGGAATCGCTGAATTTTGGAGTCGGCCGGTGACAAAATGTTCCAAACACACCCCATGCACAACTCCACCGGGGAAGGTGCCAGACAGGAGTTCTCTTAGTAGTTTTTACACTACCTTGGTAGGCATCTGAAAGGCACCACAAAAGTTGTTCTACCTGCTTTCTGGGCTGAGATGGGGAACAGCTGAATTTTGGAGTCGGCTGGTGACAAAATGTTCAAAACACACCCCATGCACAACTCCACCGGGGAAGGTGCCAGACAGGAGTTCTCCTGGTAGTTTTTACACTACCTTGGTAGGCATTTGAAAGACACCACAGAAGTTGTTCTACCTGCTTTCTGGGCTGAGATGGGGAATCGCTGAATTTTGGACTCGGCCGGTGACAAAATGTTCCAAAGACACCCCCTGCACAACTCCACCGGGGAAGGTGCCAGACAGGAGTTCTCCTGGTAGTTTTTACACTACCTTGGTAGGCAGCTGAAAGGCACCACAAAAGTTGTTCTACCTGCTTTCTGGGCTGAGATGGGGAAACGCTGAATTTTGGACTTGGCGGGTGACAAAATGTTCCAAACACACCCCATGCACAACTCCACCGGGGAAGGTGCCAGACAGGAGTTCTCCTGGTAGTTTTTACACTACCTTGGTAGGCATCTGAAAGACACCACAAAAGTTGTTCTACCTGCTTTGTGGGCTGAGATGGGGAAACGCTGAATTTTGGAGTCGGCTGGTGACAAAATGTTCCAAACACACCCCATGCACAACTCCACCGGGGAAGGTGCCAGACAGGAGTTCTCCTGGTAGTTTTTACACTACCTTGGTAGGCATCTGAAAGACACCACAAAAGTTGTTCTACCTGCTTTCTGGGCTGAGATGGGGAATCGCTGAATTTTGGACTCGGCCGGTGACAAAATGTTCCAAACACACCCCATGCACAACTCCACCGGGGAAGGTGCCAGAAACGAGTTCTGTTGGTAGTTTTTACACTACCTTGGTAGGCAGCTGAAAGGCACAAGAAAAGTTGTTGTACCTGCTTTGTGGGCTGAGATGGGGAACCGCTGAATTTTGGAGTCGGCTGCTGACAAAATGTTCCAAACACACCCCCTGCACAACTCCACCCCGGAAGGTACCAGACAGGAGTTCTCCTGGTAGTTTTTACATTGCTCCGGTAGGCATCTGAAAGATACCACAAAAGATGTTCTACCTGCTTTCTGGGCTGAGATGGGGAACCGCTGAATTTTGGACTCGGCCGGTGACAAAATGTTCCAAACACACCCCATGCACAACTCCACCGCGGAAGGTGCCAGACAGGAGTTGTCTTGGTAGATTTTACACTACCTTGGTAGGCATCTGAAAGACACCACAAAAGTTGTTCTACCTGCTTTCTGGGCTGAGATGGGGAAACGCTGAATTTTGGTAGTCGGCTGGTGACAAAATGTTCCAAACACACCCCCTGCACAACTCCACCACGGAAGGTGCCAGACAGGAGTTCTCCTGGTAGTTTTTACACTACCTTGGTAGGCATTTGAAAGGCACCACAAAAGTTGTTCTTCCTGCTTTCTGGGCTGAGATGGGGAACCGCTGAATTTTGGAGTCGGCTGGTGACAAAATGTTCCAAACACACCCCCTGCACAACTCCACCGGGGAAGGTGCCAGACAGGAGTTCTCCTGGTAGTTTTTACATTGCTCCGGTAGGCATCTGAAAGACACCACAAAAGTTGTTCTACCTGCTTTCTGGGCTGAGATGGGGAACCGCTGAATTTTGGAGTCGGCTGGTGACAAAATGTTCCAAACACACCCCATGCACAACTCCACCGGGGAAGGTGCCAGGAACGAATTCTGTTGGTAGTTTTTACACTACCTTGGTAGGCAGCTGAAAGGCACCACAAAAGTTGTTGTACCTGCTTTCTGGGCTGAGATGGGGAACAGCTGAATTTTGGACTCGGCCGGTGACAAAATGTTCCACAGACACCCCATGCACAACTCCACCGGGGAAGGTGCCAGAAAGGAGTTCCCTTGGTAGTTTTTACACTACCTTGGTAGGCAGCTGAAAGGCAACACAAAAGTTGTTCTACCTGCTTTCTGGGCTGAGATGGGGAAACGCTGAATTTTGGACTCGGCTGGTGACAAAATGTTCCAAACACACCCCATGCACAACTCCACCGGGGAAGGTGCCAGACAGGAGTTCTCCTGGTAGTTTTTACACTACCTTGGTAGGCATCTGAAAGACACCACAAAAGTTGTTCTACCTGCTTTGTGGGCTGAGATGGGGAATCGCTGAATTTTGGACTCGGCCGGTGACAAAATGTTCCAAACACACCCCCTGCACAACTCCACCACGGAAGGTGCCAGACAGGAGTTCTCCTGGTAGTTTTTACACTACCTTGGTAGGCATCTGAAAGACACCACAAAAGTTGTTCTACCTGCTTTCTGGGCTGAGATGGGGAAACGCTGAATTTTGGAGTCGGCCGGTGACAAAATGTTCCAAACACACCCCATGCACAACTCCACCGGGGAAGGTGCCAGACAGGAGTTCTCCTGGTAGTTTTTACACTACCTTGGTAGGCATCTGAAAGACACCACAAAAGTTGTTCTACCTGTTTTCTGGGCTGAGATGGGGAACAGCTGAATTTTGGACTCGGCTGGTGACAAAATGTTCCAAACACACCCCATGCACAACTCCACCGGGGAAGGTGCCAGACAGGAGTTCTCCTGGTAGTTTTTACACTACCTTGGTAGGCATTTGAAAGACACCACAAAAGTTGTTCTACCTGCTTTCTGGGCTGAGATGGGGAACCGCTGAATTTTGGACTCGGCCGGTGACAAAATGTTCCAAACACACCCCATGCACAACTCCACCGGGGAAGGTGCCAGGAACGAATTCTTTTGGTAGTTTTTACACTACCTTGGTAGGCAGCTGAAAGGCACAAGAAAAGTTGTTCTACCTGCTTTGTGGGCTGAGATGGGGAACCGCTGAATTTTGGAGTCGGCCGGTGACAAAATGTTCCAAACACACCCCCTGCACAACTCCACCGGGGAAGGTGCCAGAAAGGAGTTCTCCTGGTAGTTTTTACACTACCTTGGTAGGCAGCTGAAAGGAACCACAAAAGTTGTTCTACCTGCTTTCTGGGCTGAGATGGGGAAACGCTGAATTTTGGACTTGGCGGGTGACAAAATGTTCCAAACACACCCCCTGCACAACTCCACCGGGGAAGGTGCCAGACAGGAGTTCTCCTGGTAGTTTTTACACTACCTTGGTAGGCATCTGAAAGACACCACAAAAGTTGTTCTACCTGCTTTCTGGGCTGAGATGGGGAAAAGCTGAATTTTGGAGTCGGCTGGTGACAAAATGTTCCAAACACACCCCATGCACAACTCCACCGAGGAAGGTGCCAGAAACGAGTTCTGTTGGTAGTTTTTACACTACCCCGGTAGGCAGCTGAAAGGCACCACAAAAGTTGTTCTACCTGCTTTCTGGGCTGAGATGGGGAATCGCTGAATTTTGGACTCGGCCGGTGACAAAATGTTCCAAACACACCCCCTGCACAACTCCACCGGGGAAGGTGCCAGACAGGAGTTCTCTTGGTAGTTTTTACACTACCTTGGTACGCAGCTGAAAGGCACCACAAAAGTTGTTCTACCTGCTTTCTGGGCTGAGATGGGGAAACGCTGAATTTTGGAGTCGGCTGGTGACAAAATGTTCCAAACACACCCCATGCACAACTCCACCGAGGAAGGTGCCAGAAACGAGTTCTGTTGGTAGTTTTTACACTACCCCGGTAGGCAGCTGAAAGGCACCACAAAAGTTGTTCTACCTGCTTTCTGGGCTGAGATGGGGAATCGCTGAATTTTGGACTCGGCCGGTGACAAAATGTTCCAAACACACCCCCTGCACAACTCCACCGGGGAAGGTGCCAGACAGGAGTTCTCCTGGTAGTTTTTACACTACCTTGGTAGGCAGCTGAAAGGCACCACAAAAGTTGTTCTACCTGCTCTCTGGGCTGAGATGGGGAAACGCTGAATTTTGGAGTCGGCTGGTGACAAAATGTTCCAAACACACCCCATGCACAACTCCACCGAGGAAGGTGCCAGAAACGAGTTCTGTTGGTAGTTTTTACACTACCCCGGTAGGCAGCTGAAAGGCACCACAAAAGTTGTTCTACCTGCTTTCTGGGCTGAGATGGGGAATCGCTGAATTTTGGACTCGGCCGGTGACAAAATGTTCCAAACACACCCCCTGCACAACTCCACCACGGAAGGTGCCAGACAGGAGTTCTCTTGGTAGTTTTTACACTACCTTGGTAGGCAGCTGAAAGGCACCACAAAAGTTGTTCTACCTGCTTTCTGGGCTGAGATGGGGAAACGCTGAATTTTGGACTCGGCTGGTGACAAAATGTTCCAAACACACCCCATGCACAACTCCACCGGGGAAGGTGCCAGACAGGAGTTCTCCTGGTAGTTTTTACACTACCTTGGTAGGCATTTGAAAGACACCACAAAACTTGTTCTACCTGCTTTCTGGGCTGAGATGGGGAACAGCTGAATTTTGGACTCGGCCGGTGACAAAATGTTCCAAACACACCCCATGCACAACTCCACCGGGGAAGGTGCCAGGAACGAATTCTTTTGGTAGTTTTTACACTACCTTGGTAGGCAGCTGAAAGGCACAAGAAAAGTTGTTGTACCTGCTTTGTGGGCTGAGATGGGGAATCGCTGAACTTTGGAGTCGGCCGGTGACAAAATGTTCCAAACACACCCCCTGCACAACTCCACCACGGAAGGTGCCAGAAAGGAGTTCTCCTGGTAGTTTTTACACTACCTTGGTAGGCATCTGAAAGGCACCACAAAAGTTGTTCTACCTTCTTTCTGGGCTGAGATGGGGAAACGCTGAATTTTGGACTTGGCGGGTGACAAAATGTTCCAAACACACCCCCTGCACAACTCCACCGGGGAAGGTGCCAGACAGGAGTTCTCCTGGTAGTTTTTACATTGCTCCGGTAGGCATCTGAAAGACACCACAAAAGTTGTTCTACCTGCTTTCTGGGCTGAGATGGGGAATCGCTGAATTTTGGACTCGGCCGGTGACAAAATGTTCCAAACACACCCCCTGCACAACTCCACCGGGGAAGGTGCCAGACAGGAGTCCTCCTGGTAGTTTTTACACTACCTTGGTAGGCATCTGAAAGACACCACAAAAGTTGTTCTACCTGCTTTCTGGGCTGAGATGGGGAACCGCTGAATTTTGGAGTCGGCTGGTGACAAAATGTTCCAAACACACCCCATGCACAACTCCACCGGGGAAGGTGCCAGACAGGAGTTCTCCTGGTAGTTTTTACATTGCTCCGGTAGGCATCTGAAAGACACCACAAAAGTTGTTCTACCTGCTTTCTGGGCTGAGATGGGGAATCGCTGAATTTTGGAGTCGGCCGGTGACAAAATGTTCCAAACACACCCCATGCACAACTCCACCGGGGAAGGTGCCAGACAGGAGTTCTCTTAGTAGTTTTTACACTACCTTGGTAGGCATCTGAAAGGCACCACAAAAGTTGTTCTACCTGCTTTCTGGGCTGAGATGGGGAACAGCTGAATTTTGGAGTCGGCTGGTGACAAAATGTTCAAAACACACCCCATGCACAACTCCACCGGGGAAGGTGCCAGACAGGAGTTCTCCTGGTAGTTTTTACACTACCTTGGTAGGCATTTGAAAGACACCACAGAAGTTGTTCTACCTGCTTTCTGGGCTGAGATGGGGAATCGCTGAATTTTGGACTCGGCCGGTGACAAAATGTTCCAAAGACACCCCCTGCACAACTCCACCGGGGAAGGTGCCAGACAGGAGTTCTCCTGGTAGTTTTTACACTACCTTGGTAGGCAGCTGAAAGGCACCACAAAAGTTGTTCTACCTGCTTTCTGGGCTGAGATGGGGAAACGCTGAATTTTGGACTTGGCGGGTGACAAAATGTTCCAAACACACCCCATGCACAACTCCACCGGGGAAGGTGCCAGACAGGAGTTCTCCTGGTAGTTTTTACACTACCTTGGTAGGCATCTGAAAGACACCACAAAAGTTGTTCTACCTGCTTTGTGGGCTGAGATGGGGAAACGCTGAATTTTGGAGTCGGCTGGTGACAAAATGTTCCAAACACACCCCATGCACAACTCCACCGGGGAAGGTGCCAGACAGGAGTTCTCCTGGTAGTTTTTACACTACCTTGGTAGGCATCTGAAAGACACCACAAAAGTTGTTCTACCTGCTTTCTGGGCTGAGATGGGGAATCGCTGAATTTTGGACTCGGCCGGTGACAAAATGTTCCAAACACACCCCATGCACAACTCCACCGGGGAAGGTGCCAGAAACGAGTTCTGTTGGTAGTTTTTACACTACCTTGGTAGGCAGCTGAAAGGCACAAGAAAAGTTGTTGTACCTGCTTTGTGGGCTGAGATGGGGAACCGCTGAATTTTGGAGTCGGCTGGTGACAAAATGTTCCAAACACACCCCCTGCACAACTCCACCCCGGAAGGTACCAGACAGGAGTTCTCCTGGTAGTTTTTACATTGCTCCGGTAGGCATGTGAAAGATACCACAAAAGATGTTCTACCTGCTTTCTGGGCTGAGATGGGGAACCGCTGAATTTTGGACTCGGCCGGTGACAAAATGTTCCAAACACACCCCATGCACAACTCCACCGCGGAAGGTGCCAGACAGGAGTTGTCTTGGTAGATTTTACACTACCTTGGTAGGCATCTGAAAGACACCACAAAAGTTGTTCTACCTGCTTTCTGGGCTGAGATGGGGAAACGCTGAATTTTGGTAGTCGGCTGGTGACAAAATGTTCCAAACACACCCCCTGCACAACTCCACCACGGAAGGTGCCAGACAGGAGTTCTCCTGGTAGTTTTTACACTACCTTGGTAGGCATTTGAAAGGCACCACAAAAGTTGTTCTTCCTGCTTTCTGGGCTGAGATGGGGAACCGCTGAATTTTGGAGTCGGCTGGTGACAAAATGTTCCAAACACACCCCCTGCACAACTCCACCGGGGAAGGTGCCAGACAGGAGTATCCTGGTAGTTTTTACATTGCTCCGGTAGGCATCTGAAAGACACCACAAAAGTTGTTCTACCTGCTTTCTGGGCTGAGATGGGGAACCGCTGAATTTTGGAGTCGGCTGGTGACAAAATGTTCCAAACACACCCCATGCACAACTCCACCGGGGAAGGTGCCAGGAACGAATTCTGTTGGTAGTTTTTACACTACCTTGGTAGGCAGCTGAAAGGCACCACAAAAGTTGTTGTACCTGCTTTCTGGGCTGAGATGGGGAACAGCTGAATTTTGGACTCGGCCGGTGACAAAATGTTCCACAGACACCCCATGCACAACTCCACCGGGGAAGGTGCCAGAAAGGAGTTCCCTTGGTAGTTTTTACACTACCTTGGTAGGCAGCTGAAAGGCAACACAAAAGTTGTTCTACCTGCTTTCTGGGCTGAGATGGGGAAACGCTGAATTTTGGACTCGGCTGGTGACAAAATGTTCCAAACACACCCCATGCACAACTCCACCGGGGAAGGTGCCAGACAGGAGTTCTCCTGGTAGTTTTTACACTACCTTGGTAGGCATCTGAAAGACACCACAAAAGTTGTTCTGCCTGCTTTGTGGGCTGAGATGGGGAATCGCTGAATTTTGGACTCGGCCGGTGACAAAATGTTCCAAACACACCCCCTGCACAACTCCACCACGGAAGGTGCCAGACAGGAGTTCTCCTGGTAGTTTTTACACTACCTTGGTAGGCAGCTGAAAGACACCACAAAAGTTGTTCTACCTGCTTTCTGGGCTGAGATGGGGAAACGCTGAATTTTGGAGTCGGCCGGTGACAAAATGTTCCAAACACACCCCATGCACAACTCCACCGGGGAAGGTGCCAGACAGGAGTTCTCCTGGTAGTTTTTACACTACCTTGGTAGGCATCTGAAAGACACCACAAAAGTTGTTCTACCTGTTTTCTGGGCTGAGATGGGGAACAGCTGAATTTTGGACTCGGCTGGTGACAAAATGTTCCAAACACACCCCATGCACAACTCCACCGGGGAAGGTGCCAGACAGGAGTTCTCCTGGTAGTTTTTACACTACCTTGGTAGGCATTTGAAAGACACCACAAAAGTTGTTCTACCTGCTTTCTGGGCTGAGATGGGGAACCGCTGAATTTTGGACTCGGCCGGTGACAAAATGTTCCAAACACACCCCATGCACAACTCCACCGGGGAAGGTGCCAGGAACGAATTCTTTTGGTAGTTTTTACACTACCTTGGTAGGCAGCTGAAAGGCACAAGAAAAGTTGTTCTACCTGCTTTGTGGGCTGAGATGGGGAACCGCTGAATTTTGGAGTCGGCCGGTGACAAAATGTTCCAAACACACCCCCTGCACAACTCCACCGGGGAAGGTGCCAGAAAGGAGTTCTCCTGGTAGTTTTTACACTACCTTGGTAGGCAGCTGAAAGGAACCACAAAAGTTGTTCTACCTGCTTTCTGGGCTGAGATGGGGAAACGCTGAATTTTGGACTTGGCGGGTGACAAAATGTTCCAAACACACCCCCTGCACAACTCCACCGGGGAAGGTGCCAGACAGGAGTTCTCCTGGTAGTTTTTACACTACCTTGGTAGGCATCTGAAAGACACCACAAAAGTTGTTCTACCTGCTTTCTGGGCTGAGATGGGGAAAAGCTGAATTTTGGAGTCGGCTGGTGACAAAATGTTCCAAACACACCCCATGCACAACTCCACCGAGGAAGGTGCCAGAAACGAGTTCTGTTGGTAGTTTTTACACTACCCCGGTAGGCAGCTGAAAGGCACCACAAAAGTTGTTCTACCTGCTTTCTGGGCTGAGATGGGGAATCGCTGAATTTTGGACTCGGCCGGTGACAAAATGTTCCAAACACACCCCCTGCACAACTCCACCGGGGAAGGTGCCAGACAGGAGTTCTCTTGGTAGTTTTTACACTACCTTGGTACGCAGCTGAAAGGCACCACAAAAGTTGTTCTACCTGCTTTCTGGGCTGAGATGGGGAAACGCTGAATTTTGGAGTCGGCTGGTGACAAAATGTTCCAAACACACCCCATGCACAACTCCACCACGGAAGGTGCCAGACAGGAGTTCTCCTGGTAGTTTTTACACTACCTTGGTAGGCATTTGAAAGGCACCACAAAAGTTGTTCTTCCTGCTTTCTGGGCTGAGATGGGGAACCGCTGAATTTTGGAGTCGGCTGGTGACAAAATGTTCCAAACACACCCCCTGCACAACTCCACCGGGGAAGGTGCCAGAAAGGAGTATCCTGGTAGTTTTTACATTGCTCCGGTAGGCATCTGAAAGACACCACAAAAGTTGTTCTACCTGCTTTCTGGGCTGAGATGGGGAACCGCTGAATTTTGGAGTCGGCTGGTGACAAAATGTTCCAAACACACCCCATGCACAACTCCACCGGGGAAGGTGCCAGGAACGAATTCTGTTGGTAGTTTTTACACTACCTTGGTAGGCAGCTGAAAGGCACCACAAAAGTTGTTGTACCTGCTTTCTGGGCTGAGATGGGGAACAGCTGAATTTTGGACTCGGCCGGTGACAAAATGTTCCACAGACACCCCATGCACAACTCCACCGGGGAAGGTGCCAGAAAGGAGTTCCCTTGGTAGTTTTTACACTACCTTGGTAGGCAGCTGAAAGGCAACACAAAAGTTGTTCTACCTGCTTTCTGGGCTGAGATGGGGAAACGCTGAATTTTGGACTCGGCTGGTGACAAAATGTTCCAAACACACCCCATGCACAACTCCACCGGGGAAGGTGCCAGACAGGAGTTCTCCTGGTAGTTTTTACACTACCTTGGTAGGCATCTGAAAGACACCACAAAAGTTGTTCTGCCTGCTTTGTGGGCTGAGATGGGGAATCGCTGAATTTTGGACTCGGCCGGTGACAAAATGTTCCAAACACACCCCCTGCACAACTCCACCACGGAAGGTGCCAGACAGGAGTTCTCCTGGTAGTTTTTACACTACCTTGGTAGGCAGCTGAAAGACACCACAAAAGTTGTTCTACCTGCTTTCTGGGCTGAGATGGGGAAACGCTGAATTTTGGAGTCGGCCGGTGACAAAATGTTCCAAACACACCCCATGCACAACTCCACCGGGGAAGGTGCCAGACAGGAGTTCTCCTGGTAGTTTTTACACTACCTTGGTAGGCATCTGAAAGACACCACAAAAGTTGTTCTACCTGTTTTCTGGGCTGAGATGGGGAACAGCTGAATTTTGGACTCGGCTGGTGACAAAATGTTCCAAACACACCCCATGCACAACTCCACCGGGGAAGGTGCCAGACAGGAGTTCTCCTGGTAGTTTTTACACTACCTTGGTAGGCATTTGAAAGACACCACAAAAGTTGTTCTACCTGCTTTCTGGGCTGAGATGGGGAACCGCTGAATTTTGGACTCGGCCGGTGACAAAATGTTCCAAACACACCCCATGCACAACTCCACCGGGGAAGGTGCCAGGAACGAATTCTTTTGGTAGTTTTTACACTACCTTGGTAGGCAGCTGAAAGGCACAAGAAAAGTTGTTCTACCTGCTTTGTGGGCTGAGATGGGGAACCGCTGAATTTTGGAGTCGGCCGGTGACAAAATGTTCCAAACACACCCCCTGCACAACTCCACCGGGGAAGGTGCCAGAAAGGAGTTCTCCTGGTAGTTTTTACACTACCTTGGTAGGCAGCTGAAAGGAACCACAAAAGTTGTTCTACCTGCTTTCTGGGCTGAGATGGGGAAACGCTGAATTTTGGACTTGGCGGGTGACAAAATGTTCCAAACACACCCCCTGCACAACTCCACCGGGGAAGGTGCCAGACAGGAGTTCTCCTGGTAGTTTTTACACTACCTTGGTAGGCATCTGAAAGACACCACAAAAGTTGTTCTACCTGCTTTCTGGGCTGAGATGGGGAAAAGCTGAATTTTGGAGTCGGCTGGTGACAAAATGTTCCAAACACACCCCATGCACAACTCCACCGAGGAAGGTGCCAGAAACGAGTTCTGTTGGTAGTTTTTACACTACCCCGGTAGGCAGCTGAAAGGCACCACAAAAGTTGTTCTACCTGCTTTCTGGGCTGAGATGGGGAATCGCTGAATTTTGGACTCGGCCGGTGACAAAATGTTCCAAACACACCCCCTGCACA